>NW_019416607.1:201193-223415 GCF_000390285.2 Anoplophora glabripennis
AAATACATATAAATATATATATATATATATATATATATATATATATATATATCGCATAAAACTGATGGGCTTGGAAATACCTAACGTCTAGTCATATAGCAGACATACGACAAATAAAGTAAATTTCGAATAAATTAAAACGTGTGTATCAAAAGATATACCAATTTATTCGGCTGACAAAAATAAAGATAATTAATATAAAATAAAAGCATGTTTAGATTAATAAAACGAAAATGTTAAGGAATTGCTAGACCGTAGAGAAGAATTTGTGCACCAAATAAAAATATTTGAGGGCCAATCAGTGGAAGTACAAATAAGAAGAACTGCAAGAGGGAATCTATGTAGTAGAGTTGTTTTGAATAAATCTGATTTATGAAAATTAAGCTGAATTTTACAGTCCAGAACATTGGTCATAAAAATATCAAAGTAATGAAGTTGAGACTTGAGATTTAAAAATTGTGAAAAAATTAAGCACGTACATGTTCTCAACAAGAAATAATTTAATTAAATGTAATGATAATGAATACTTAAATGTACAAACAATGAAGAGACTTCGTTTAACATCAAGGACTATCTGTTCATTAAAAGAATGAACATAAAGATTTAGACACGTGAACAAGTTCAGATGTAGAGGTTTATAAAATTAAAACGAACTATGTAAATTGCGATAAAAATCATCTGGTTTTATAAATTGTAGAATTCGATCTTGTAATGTAATGTTTAATTATCATTTCTTAAATATACCTAAATGTTTTTTCTTTATTACGTCTACTTCAGAACTAATCCATTTCCGTAGGTACGTAAATAATAATTAACTGTGTGTCAGAAGCAGTGAGTGAGTGAGTCATTTTTACTTTTAACATCTATTTAAAATTCCAGCTGATAAATGTTGCAATGAAGGACGTAGCATTGGCAAATTATCAAAAACTTATGTCAGGCAATAGCTAGTGACTACGATAGTAAATTTCTAGTATTTTAGATGAGAGAAATGTATCAGCTGTTAGGTCCTGTTACCAATATTATATTAGAGATTCTTTGTTTCAAAAGTGAAGATCCATTTTCAAAACAAATAAAGGAAAGCAAAACGACATACCAAACAAGTTTAGAAACTTATAGCTTTATTCGAATACGACATCCTATATAATCACGACCCTGATTAATCTTAGAGAAAAAAGTTTATGTTTATAGTTATCTACATTACTGATTGCGAGGAGAGGACCTAGTCACTTTTAGGCCGGTCGTCCTTTGGATGTGTTTTCGTCCGAATTGGATTCGTTAGAAATCGGATAAGAAAACTATTTTCCAAAAGATAATCAAATCACCCATATTATTAACAATTATAATGTGCTGATTTTATGGCATAATATTTAAGAATAATTGTATATATTTGTGACATTCCAAAAGGCAAAGTGCGAGGCTTACTGCCCTTACTGGCCATGAACCAATATTATTAACAGTCAGTTCACATCAATATAACACCTTATCAGATTCTCATTAACCAAACAGAATCAACAAAATCAACTGCCTAGTTACCGTGCAAATTCACCATTAAATATTTATTACAGCCAACGCAACACACTGATGTTAACATAACCTGGTATCAGTTATTGGTATTGCCACCTATTGAATTAATGTAAATAACAGCTCTAATTTTTAGCATATACCTAACTTTATCTTGAATTATAAATTGAACTGCAAACATATATGACCCAAATATACTGAACAGTTCAATTAAACGAATAAAAATAATAATAATAATAATAATAATAATAATAATAATAATAATAATAATAATAAAATAATAATAAAATAATAATAATAATAATAATAATAAAATGTTTTTAAAATATTTTCTGTAATATATAGCACACAGTTTGTTATTATATGGAAATGCTATATTTTGTTAATTAAATTATTTACTAAATACCAACGATTTACACTTACGATTGTGGCATTATAGCCGTCATATGATCTTAAAGGCCTATTAATGAAATAAAAATTGTACAACAGTAGGTAAACCTTTAACTGCTGTCCTACAAATCGTTTCGTAAAGTAACACGAGGAATTAATGGATTTTAAGTGCAAGTAGGTACTTCAAAATAAATTTAGTCTCAATATGTGCCTAACATCACAATCATCGCATATAATATTTACATATTTCAATAGACATAGACAACTGAAATTGTTACTTATATACCTCATGAAAATTACTGACTTGGGTTCATAAATAGGTACATACTACCTGCAATTCATATCCCTTCTGCAGCTAAATACAAAGAATCTTACATATAATTAGGTAAGGAAATGTTTATTTGCAACTTTGATAAAAAGCACCCACATTCGAACACATACACCTGCCATTGAAACAAATTTACAACAGGTAGGTATTCTTTATATAACAGCGTAAAGTATTATTTTAACTTTTTTAAATAAGTACCTAATTAACTTACGAATAAGTAATTATTTTTTATTAATACTCTTATGATAAACAGAAAAACGAAATGTATACTTTAGTCTATCTCAGGAGCTTAAAAGGTCGAGTAAATATAAATGTATCTTTATATTATCTACTGTGATGATAAATTTCTAACAATTCTATAATATTAAAACTATACATATTTTACCTAATTAATGGCGAGTTTTTCTAAACTGTTCTTTACTATAGACGGAAATCGATTTAAATTCTAGGATATATTTTTTAAATACCTATATTATGAACATGTTGATACAAAAATATTAACGGTGTTCATGTAAAACGTGATTAGGTACGTGTTTATTATTCTTAAATAGAACTATTTAATTTATTTTGTGGATGTTGAATCTACGCAAGGAATGCAACTCATAAAAAACGGATGTACTTAAATAGGTTATTTTATATAAGAAATTATTGCTGGTGGACATACAGAATACCATCTAAATATATGAAGCGTTATAAAGTTGAAAAATTATTTTTAGAAACGATTTTTCTAATAAAATAGTGAGAACGAGTTATTTTTAAACAATCCCCACTAAGTCAAAAATAATTCTATACCAAAACTTTACCACCCGGGTTGTAAACAAAACAAAATCGTCGTATGTGTGAGTACATCTAGATATTTTTTACAGAGAATTTGAATGACTAACGGCTAACACGAATCCTCAATCAAATTTCATCGGGGCAAAAATATGATTAATTTAAAAGTACCGTTTACGTACTGATACAGTTCTACGACAAAGCAGCGAAGTGATACAAAACGATTGGTTTTTCACTTTCAACAAGGCAAGTGCCCTTTGATAAACGATATTAGCGAAATTTATGAAAATAAGGTAAATTAATTATTATCTTACGTTTCCACGACCAGAGGTTAACGGCCAGGTATATAATACAGGCTCAGCCCCCGCGGGAGAATGTAATTTCAACTCCATGTTTTTCGTAAGATGATGTTGATGTTAGCTAAATGAACAGTGGTCACTAAAACTATTCACCATTTGAACTATTATAAATATTAGAAACACCTCAAACACACATTTTTACGGGGTTTATAGATCTCACATAGCAAAACACGCCATCGTTGAGCATACACCATACACCTTGCGCGCGCAAGTTTAATGCAGTACTACCACCCTGACACTACTTAATGCTTGGCAAGTTTCGACAAACTTTGAGCCAGTGCATTTTCCATTTTCTAAGTCTACTATTTGTTGTTAGAATATCAATACTTTTTTCCACACGTAGGCCTCGTTGCACTTCCTATAAAACTACCTATGCAATCATGTACTTCATTCTTGTAACTTATGTGCGATATAATAATTATTCAAGATTTACTATTTGATAATAGGCCAAGGTCTCCTGTTCGTACTTAATAGATGACTTCATTGACGTAGATAAGAATATTATTTTGGCACTACTGCAAGTTCAATGAACGCGTTTAGTATTTTTTTTTATAATTTTAACTGCAATCATTTTTTCGAGCGATTTTCAGTAAAGGCATCACCGTCTTCAATGCTCCTATTTATTTATTGACTTATAGTCAAGAACATTTTTATGTATACTCAAACATAGAAGTTGCTCATTCTGATGTTTTTTAAACTTGGCAGCAGAACAATAAATTAAAAAGTATGCCATATAATTATTTAATGACAACTAATTATTTTTGAAATAATTTAGCATATTAGGAAGTTGTCAAATATTTTTCACTTTATACCTAAATATGATAGGTAGGTATATTAAATATAAACCTACCTAATCTCATAGGTTATCTTATTCTATGTGCATGCAAGTTTTTGCCTTTGAAATTTAATAGCTGCCTTTTACTGATTAGTAATTTCAAACTCGCCACATAAGGCTGTAAGTCATAGCAATCGGTAAATAATTAAAGGGTACGAGTAAAACCCAGCATGTTCGACAGACGTACCTAGTCCAAAATTAAATCAAATCCAGATCCAAAACAGATCCACTATCTGCTGCCGCTGGTATGTAGGTGTCCATTTGTCTGATATCCGATACACTGCCATCTCCCAGGTGTACTGCAGAGCATAGTGCATACTGCATAGATTTGACAGTATGCACTACTATGGACGGAACGTAGAGAGAGAGAGAGGGGGGGGGGGTAAGGGACCAAAATGTAAAGTGAGATGAAAATACTCTCACGTCACGTGATTTGGGGAATTTGCAAGCTTAGCAAGCGCAATTTGTTGAATTCATTTCATGGTATTAAGTGTTATTGCGTATTTTACATATATATATATGACAATATTTTTTTAATTGTTGTGTACTGTTACTACCACTAAATGTCAATCACATAATCAGAAATAAGCCGTTTTCCTTAATATAATCTTACTAATACGCCGTTCCCTTTATTTTCTTATTTTAAGCTATTTACCTCCCCCCTTACCTACGCCAAGTATACCGAATTTCTCACTTAAATTAAGAATTTTGGCTAAGTTTCTAAAAATGCAAGGTCATAGAGAAATAAGATGCTGTTTATGGTTTGCCTGATGTTTGATTTACTTATTATTGTTAGACATAATGGAATAATTACGTTAATGTACTCAATCATTGAATATTAATAAATATTTATTTGCCATTACAACAGAGTATTTATAAAATTGTCTCTCAACCGGTGCAGAAGCCATCATTTACGTAATATATTTAGTTTGAAAATTAATAATTTATATAATTACCTACCTTGATTATACACTTCGTCTAGATATATATTTTTAATGAGAATTAATCTAATAAGTATATCTACCAGATTAACAAAATAGAAATTTGGTGTTATGTGTTTTAAGGTATTGTTAGGATTTATGATGACTTTTGACTTTGCCGATCACGAATCAAAAGAACATGATGTTCATTTTGTGAAGTTAAGATTATGTAAGAAAACTGAAATTTAAGTAAGACAATTTGTAAAAGGAAAACAGCTTTAGTTTCTTTTAAAATCAATGTCGCGCGATTTATATCCTAGGTCACGTGACTTAGGGCCGTTTTTGCAGTTCATGTTGGAACAACTACATTGCACAGAAAGTTGGCTTTGGCTCCATCCATATTATACTGTCAAATCTATGGTGTACTGTACTGTGTAAAAACATAAAGTTAATAATTAGAAGCTAATTTCCGTTTTAGAACGGTAATCATATGAAACACAAGAATTTCCATTTTTAATAATGTAGGTACTTTACTTTGGCTCTTAATTATTTCCTCTTAAATTTAGACTCTCAAGAAATACCGGTATTAAATAATTGTATGTTTTTATTTTTAACGGATTGAAGTTTTGTTTAAAAACTCCAATTTTTATATTTAACTAATTAAAGAGAAAGTAATAATATGATTTATCTAATAATTATTTCTTAATTCTTAATGAATAATAAATAACCATATTCTTAGCAAAACATAACATATCATACCAACATACGTATTCAAATACCACAAAACATATAAGCTTTGTTTTGGTTCCGACAGAGAACGGTTCTAGGACGGTTCAAATTAATTGACCATTCCATTCATAAGACCATCTAAGCCTAGACATACTGACAATACACTTGGGTAACTATTTTGAACTGTTCTAGGACTGTCCGCTGACAGAACCAAAACAAGTTTACGATAGTCAAATACTTGACAATTTTGACATTTGAGTGACGAATGTCGACAAATCGAATATTTCTAATTTTCTGAAGGTATGAAGAAAAGACAAAACCAACTGTTTTTGAAGGAGAATAAACATAGAATAAGAATTTCCATAACTTTATGATGTGCTCTCTTTCAGTACTATCCGTTTTCTGCAATACATAGCTAGACATGTTATAACCTCAAAAATTCACAGTAATGATAACAAAAAAAACCACGTAAGTTTTCGTGCGATGAATATATTTGTTATAATAATATCGGTGCTTTTATCTGTGATATGCGTGTTACTAGCTTTACTGCAACATTATTACTTTATTAACAAATTGTACAAGACGCACTCGATAAAATCTGATGTTCCCGCATTTGAGGACCTAATTCCTTCATATAGATATAGTAACGATTTAAATTATCCCGTCCAAACTGTGGAAGACAATGATGACATGGTTTTAAATGATTTAAACTCTGTCCTTTCGCAACCAAAGAAAACTGATGAAATAAATATCATAAAAACTGACAAAGCTGCTGGCACTGATTCAGAAGTATACAATACTCTGCAAGCTGCTATTGCATTTAAATTATCTGGGAAAAGTCATAAAGCTATGAAATTATTTGAACATGCAGCAGCTATAGCACCAGAAAATGCAGATGTTTTGAACTGGTATGGAGAATTCTTAGAACAACAACATCAGGATGTTGTTACAGCTGATGAATTATATTTTAAGGTACATATATAGAAAACTATAGAATTCGGTAAGTTATTACAGTTTGTTTTAGGCTTTGACATATTCTCCTGATCATAAAGCTGCTCTTATGAATCGCCAACGTACAGCACCAGTTGTTGAAGGCCTAGATTATAAATTATTTACAACTATAGATGCTAGAAAAGAATTTCTGAAACGTAGGATGAAACTTGATACTTTCGATACTGTTAAAAAACAAGCATATTATCTACATATATATCATACAGTTGGTATTGAAGGCAATACAATGACCGTAGAACAGTTGCGATATTTGTTAGAAACTGGACAAGTCATAACTGGGAAAAGTATAGTTGAACACAATGAGGTGCTAGGTTTAGAAAAGGCTATGCAGTATATTAAATTATTGGTGAGAAGTGATTACATAGACATTAAAGAAATTTTGGGAATTCATAGGCGAGTTATGGGACATGTCGATCCAATATCTTCTGGTGTGTTTCGTGATGAGAAAGTAAATTAATATTTTAATATGAAAATAGTTCAGTTCCATTTAGATGAGTATTATATATTTTCAGGTTTTTGTGGGCAGTCATATGCCTCCGCCACATGATCAAGTTCCATTATTAATGGAGAGCTATGTAGAGTGGCTGAACTCTGAGGAAGCTCAAAGTATGCATCCAGTTCGCTATGCTGCTCTAGCACATTACAAGCTAGTCGATATTCATCCATTTGTCGATGGAAATGGACGCACCAGCAGGCTTATAATGAATTTAATTTTGCTCAAGGCTGGATATCCCCCCATTATGGTTCTTAAAGAACAAAGGTAGTAGTATAAGATTGAGTGAAGGAAATTTAAGATTATGAATCTGTTTTATACAGAACACTACTTGCTCTAGGTTGTCAATTAACACTTTTTTTTTTCTAGAGAGAAATATTACGATGCTTTAAAAACGGCTAATATGGGGGATGTCCGACCATTTGTGAGGTTTATAGCACAATGCATGTTACAGATATTAGATATGTATATATATGGAACAGGTTTTTTATCAATTGAAGGGATTACTGAGGATGATAAACAAATAGTAAATTATAGTTAAAAATTATAATGATCATTGTGTAACCCTACATGTTTTATAAATAATCACCAAATTGTTGAAATGTCTAGATAAGTTTTACATTGAAGTTGCAAAATGTACGGAAATTTATATGCTTTAAGTTTAGGGCCAGTTTTTCAGTCATAGTAAATTCGTTCATCAATTAAATTAAAAGCAGGCTCTTAATTTATGATATACGGAAAAGTATTTTCAGCATAACTTGAATTCTGAAAAGAAAGATAAATCTCCATTTGTTATTATGTAATTATCTTTTTGGAAGCTCTATTTATGTAATAAAACATTAATAGGTGACAGAAAAACACTAAATCTTCCCTGCTAATATAATTTCGACTACAGACTGTGTTATAGAAGAGGTAGGTATTTAAATTTTATTTTAAATAATTTATTTTTATTTATTACAAAACATATGTGTTAAATAAACTAGTATTTTTGTTTGAATTTAGTTTTATTTTAACCTGGATTATAATAATCGCATAATAAAAACTACCACTATTAGAAAGTATAATTTTGAGACCACACAGTTTATGTAAATGCCTATATCTTTATGATCTATGGGCCTATGGACCTACATATGTACGTCTAACAAATATATATTAGTACTTTATTGAATTTAAATATGCGTCGCGTGTAGTGCAAACATGGTAAACAATCCGAAAATACGTAATCGTAATAATAAAATGAAATTCTAATTTATCTACATTAAAGTTTTGTTCTGTTCAGTGTGATTTTAACTGATCTCATCTACTACTCAAAACAATGTGTTGTTTTTAATTAGATTATTTTGAAAAATTATTACTTTATTACAATCCTAAACAAAGATTAGAATAGGCTACCCGTGAACGAATATTCAAAATATATCTCAAACGTCGTATTTATTTTTCTTTTCCAGGTCACGCAATTTCACACATACCGACAGTGTTCACACCCACTCGAACGAGTTTAGTTCATCATGATCATGGTACGGTTTTCTCATCTCTTTCTACTTTATTTGAGTGCATTTGTGAAGTGTTCATGTTGATAATTTAACAAATTTAATCACAGAAAGTAGTGGCCTTTCAAATATGTCAAGTTTTCACAAAGTGGAAGTTAATAAAACTGTCTGGGAAGTCCCCGAGAGATATCAGGCCCTTTCGGCAGTTGGCTCAGGAGCATACGGTCAAGTATGGTAAATATGACGAGACACCTACCTTTACATTTGTAATTAGTTAAATATAGATTTTATAAAGAGAACTAACGATAAGATGCGTAAACAGATAAGTATATTAAAAAATATGGGTTCCCTGATAAAAATAAAATATATTTTTTTCACTTGCGACTTGTTTCACGACAATTGGAGGTTAGAATTTTAAAATGCAAACCTTCACCCAATTAAAGGGAATATTAAAAATGTACACTGGTTGTTGTGCATTTAATAAGTAGGTATATGGTAAAGACGAATATCTATTTACCATAATATCATCTAATAATAAAGTTTAACAAAACATCTTAATAATTAAAATCAAACCAGTATTTGCAAAATTATTTTACTATTTTTTCATTTGCATCTCAATTGAATCATTAATCTCAATATAGATTAAGTAATATTTCCATGTTTGGAAGATAAATAAATAAATCTGTAATTTGTTTATAGTTCGGCATTAGATATAGTCACAAACAAAAAGGTAGCGATTAAGAAACTAGCCCGCCCTTTTCAATCAGCAGTTCACGCCAAGAGAACCTACAGGGAATTAAAACTGCTAAAACATATGAGACATGAAAATGTTATAGGACTATTAGATGTGTTTTATCCAAAACACGACAACAGCCAGGTTTGTTTCTCTCTTTTAGTGTTATTTACTCCCATTTCTTATATCATATTTTTTAGATATATCTAGTCACTCATCTCATGGGAGCTGATTTAAATAATATAATACGAACACAGAAATTAACTGATGATCATGTGCAATTCTTAGTTTACCAAATACTACGTGGCCTAAAATATATACATTCTGCTGGAATTATACATAGAGTATGTTCTTTGTATTAATTACATTTAACCTAATAATTGTTTAACATATAATTTAAGGATTTGAAACCTTCGAATATAGCTGTAAATGAAGACTGTGAATTAAAAATATTAGATTTTGGGTTAGCCAGGCCAACAGAAACAGAAATGACTGGTTATGTAGCAACAAGATGGTATCGAGCACCAGAAATCATGTTAAACTGGATGCACTACAACCAGACTGTAGATATATGGTCTGTAGGCTGTATTATGGCAGAGTTGTTAACTGGAAGAACATTATTTCCTGGAACGGATCGTATCCTTTATTGTGATATTAAATACAAACTAAATATTTTGTATAAAAATTTCCCATATAAATTATAGATATCCATCAACTCAATTTAATTATGGAAATATTGGGCACGCCAAGTGATGAATTTATGCAAAAAATTACCTCAGAGAGTGTAAGCATCCTAACCAATTTTTTTTTTAAAATGAGACCTAGCCCTTCTACATTTTTTAGGCGAGAAGTTACATAAAATCACTGCCCACGTTGCCCAAAAAAGACTTACACCAATATTTCCTGGGTGCGAACCCACTAGCAATAGACTTATTAGGACTTATGTTAGAGCTAGATAGCGAAAAACGAATTACTGCTGAACAGGCCCTAGCCCACGCATATTTAGCTGCTTATGCTGATCCCAACGATGAACCTATATCAGCACCATATGACCAAAGTATTGAAGATATGAATTTACCCGTAGAAAAGTGGAGAGGTAAGTCGGAAATCTTTCTTTCTAATTGGTATTGAGAGTGACGTCTAGAAAATTTTACAGATAGATAAAAATTAATGACATCTTTAAGAGATATGTCACAAGCCTAAGGTCACATTTAAGCAACTAAACAATATTTAGCTGAATATTGAGATAGGTGGATGAATAAAATGTCATTTTGTGAATTTTTATATATTTAGAAACATTTTTTAATACAATTATGCATACTGAAATTTAAAATTAAAGAGAAATTATCACAAAATATATCCATACATAAAACATACAGAATGAAATTCTTACTAGCTCCAAAAATATTTTATATATTCAACATGAAGTTAGATTTCACGATTGATGTTACGTAAATTGCATTGAAAAAAATCTGCATTATGAGCATATTTTTATCATACCAAAATTAAAATGATCAAATAATTTGTTTTAGAATATTTAAACATGTTTATTTTAATATATTGAAAATCTAAAGAAAACTGACCCGACTTGAATATTCTTTAAAATGGCCTAAAAATATATTCATAGGATATACATACATATCTCCAAAACAGAAACAAAAGAAAATACAAATAAAAAAATAAATTACACAACTCTATAACAGTACACACGTAGCACCATATTTTTTAGTAAGAAATTTTTGTAGCACAGTAAAAATGTATATAATCAGTTTTTATTTAAATAAGGAATATAATTATAATATTTTTTACTTACTAATTAAACAATAGGATAAATGAATTGCTCAATGTCTTTTTTATTTTTCCTTTCAGAACTTGTCCTGCAAGAGGTGAATTCATTTGTATATATACCTCCACAGAACGAAGAAAACTAAAGTGTTCTAACGTGTTTGGAGTTAGATCTATATACACACGTGTATGTATATTAGTATTTTTTATAGATTAGCTATTTAATTTAATTTGATGCAGCGAGTTGTTATGAATTAAGTTTTGTTTATATTCCTTAATAGCCTGAACTTTGAACATTTTTAAGTCTTTATGTACGCGTGTATATATATATATTTCCTTTAGAGTTGCTATATTGTACAAATATATATTTCGGAAAGTATTTACAATGATTTTGTAAGAAAATTGTGATTAACTTGGTCTTAACACTGATTTGTAAAAATTAATTATACTTAGTATATCTACATTTTGAATTATGTATGATACAAATTTATAATATAAAAAATTTACATGAGTATATATATTACATGAATATATATATATTTTAATTTACAAAACATTCAGATGATGTTCCAGTGATGTACTTTGGTCCTAAACTAATTAACTTGATAAAATAATTTAACTTAATTAAAATACTGTTCATAATGAAATGGGTTTCATTAAATAATAAAAACTAATCACAAGTCTAAGTAGCATCACTGTTACTTTTTACATTTCGCTACATCATGTAGTTTCTTCCATAGATCATACTGTTCTGTACTTTTCACCATGTGGATACTGATCTCTTTCTGGATGTTACACGGAGTGAACGATATTCTTTTATTCAGAAATTCAGGAGCGTGTACACGTTTAATCTTTAATCCATTCGCAACAATTCCTGTAACAAATACGTCTTCTAACTTAAAATATGTGTGATTTAAAGCCGACACATATAATTCTTTTGAAATTTGAGCAGGTAGCAAATAAGCAGGACCTGTCGTGAAATCAGGGAAAACAGACGGTTTATATTGTTGTGGTGATATATAATATTTTGATTTTTTATTTCTAATAGGTTTCCACTTTTTTGCTAATCGTCCATATATTGCTCTCTGTTCAGGTTTGTGTTTCGCAATAAAGGCGAGAAGCCTAGAAACATTTATAAACATATCATCGTCGGTTTTAAGTACAAATGAGGCTTTTGGACAATAGTTGTCTACCCACTCCAACATCGATATCGTTTTTAAGGTAAGATTGTCATAGGTGTCGATAAATTTTCCTCTAATAATATCACCATATAACTCTTGTTCTTTATCTATCCTACTGTTAAGAGTTTGATTTGATGTAGCGCCCAACATAAACGCTATAGCTATATCTTTGCGTATGGCGAAATGTCCCCAAGTTTCTCTCACTGCTAACCGTGCACCTTCGTGGCTTGGAGCAGAGGTAATGGCAATTAGTAATTTTATATTTTTTCCTAAATCCGGACAGATCTGAGAGTTAACATCCACATGTCCAGCTTCGTAGATAATCTCGGCTGCTATACCTCTTGTCAGATCTGGTCCTTGATTCGTGTTGTTAGTACTATTAGTTTGGTGAGATGGAGCTGGTTGAGGTGATGATTCGTACGTCCTACTGGGATGTGGATCAGCTGCAGGGTTGTTCTTCTCTTCCTGGCTAGTATTAGCTTGTAGCACCCTAACGTTGTAATTACGCAAGGGGGACGCCGTCGTGTGGAGTTGGTTGGTATTTAGGTAAGACAAACAAAGGAAGAGCGGAATCATTGCTAGTGCAAAAATAGCCAAGTGCAGGCAGCGCACTTGGGCAAGCCATGGCCCCCCCATGCCTAAAAAAACATTACATTTACAAATACTTTCGAGGTTTTAAGGATCAAATAATTATTATAGAGAGTGCCTTGTCCAGGTCTACTTATTTTTGCCCTTAAAATATACAAAAACATGTATAAAATCTGTTTACAAACATTCTTATAAAAACATTTATACAAATATATGTATTTTTTGTTTTCCACCGAGGAAACATGAGAAAAAGTTTTAATTACAAACAGTTACCCGCAAACAAATAATGTGCACGTTTATTCACAATCACGGGCAAATTTAGGGTATCACAATACTAAATTTTGTAATTTGTGCGGATGTAAATGAACCGACATTTTCAATTAACGTTTCAAAATGTGTGTGCAATTCTGAAAAAAAATTATAAACCAGCATCATTTATTTTCAACTCCCTCAAAAAAATATTCCATCTTAAACAATGTCATATACCGATGTCTTATATTGTGGTTTGCAGGAATTCTTACACCTAGCTGATTCAATTTGGAATATATATGAAATATTAAAACAGGACGAATAACATTTGTCAATATAGACAGGCTATTTCTGCCCTTAAACTTTTGTCCAGAGGTAACCAACGTTTGGTTTTGTTTACGGGCAAATGTTTTTGTTTTTATTTGAAAATATTTGCATATAAAAATTGATTGTAAATCTGGACTAGGCTTATGATATCAAGAGGAGATCGTAGTCAGCTAGATAGAATTTTTCTGTAAAAATACCCATATTCCTTTTATTTTCTAAGCATTTTCAAAATTTGTCAGGCATAAAAAAAAACAAAATGATTCCATCTGTTTTGGCAAATTAACAATTAGGTACCTAAGTTAAGCAACAATATTAAACATTTAATACCACTATCCAGGTTACAACTAAGATAAACCATGCATGGATTATTTAATAATTTTATATCTATATTATTTCATTACACGACAAAATCAAAATGCCAGATATAGTTTCCTGGAGAAAATAAAGAAAATAAAATAAACTATAAAATTTACAATTCCTTTTGTAAAAATACTCAATAATTATGATTAATTCATGTGTTAATAGCTTCATTTTCTTTCTGTATACTCAACGGGCGTGTATAGTTTAGGAAATATGACAAACATAAGAAGTAAAAATATGCTTGTAAAGTGTTTTACACCCTGGAGAAAACTTGTATAACTGGTACAGTGAAGATATTGTTTCCAACTACTAAAACCCTGGTCGCATAAAAACGCCCCCACTTAACATTAAATCAATTTGTCGTGGGACTGTTTTTAATAATAACATATCTGCCCATTACCGTTTCAGAAATATATTAGAATCAAGTTAAAAGCACTATTTAGGGCCTTTGAAACAAAATCTAGGTACAGTACGAACCAAATAAATTTGGTAATATGAGCGTTTAATTTTCCAATTACATGCAAAAACTTTCCTTACCATCAACAATCTGACGTGCCTCTTGTCATATGCAACAAAAATTGGTTAAAATCATAATATTTTGTCAGTTTGGATAGCTTTTAACATTAATTATTGCAATAAAACGCAATCAAATCATAACTCTACATCCAAAAAAAGTATTTATGTTCTGACTACGGATACCTTGTCCAATGAATTTTTATGCACAGTGTACTGCTATCCATTAAATTAATTATTACAATTATTCCACATATTGAAACGTTTGAACGTTAAAATAATACGTCGGGTTAAATAAATTTACCGACAAATGCGTATACTCAAATATAAATAATATAAATATAAAATCAAGTTTGTTCTGTTATTGCGCCAGCCCTATTCTATAAATTCCCTTAGGGATTTTTTTTACCAGCATTTGTTTTCTATTTTTAGAATCATAATTAACTTACATATATACTACGCAACCTACAAATTAGATCTATCTACTCAGATATTCATATTATACATAGTTGGAAATATTTTTTTAACTTGCACTTTCTCTAATATTAATTTACATATACGAATACAGAAATGAAATATATGAAAATAAATTAATTAATAATGTGCAACGTAGAAACTTCTACACAGAATAGATCAATCAAAGTTTACAAAATCTTGGGTTAATTTTTAAACTTAAATTATCAAATGGTGCGTTGTACATACATACGTAATTAAGGGTCGGTTACCTAACCGCCGATTTTACAAAGTTGGCAGTACATTTTCGTTCATCCGAACCGCGGTATCCATGCATCTGAACTACTAAAGAAGAAATATGACGCCTTTTTGAGAATAAACATTAATTTCTGACTTACTATTACCAAATTTTAGTATTTATAATATAACACAGTATTTAAATATGGACAAAGAAAAGAAAAAAGTAAAAACCCGTGCACCGAGAAGGAAGAGAGAATCTTGTTAAATTGCGTCCAAAATATACAGTTTTTAGGTCTCCGATGAACTCATAGAAGAATGTTAATATTCAATTTTCTATGGATGAACTGTATCTATATTATCTTCATTAAACTCCTCAATCCTCATCATCGGTATAATAATACAAATCCATTAAGTAGGTACATATTAGTTTCACTTTTGGAATTTATTATCATTTTTAGAACTACGGATGAACTTTATAAGTCAGTTTTTAGTTAGTGTAATAACCATAGAGATAAATGGAAATAACAAATAATCTTTCGTCCACAGAAAAATCAATAAAAAGTATGGTTATATTTGATAAACATAGTTTAAACTGCGAAATATGGTCGGTAAACTAAAACTCTGGTTAAGCGAGGAATTTATCTTAAACTATTAGTCCAATTAACTAAGCCTTTAAATCGAAATTTTGCCAACTTGGCTGAATTTTTGATATGAGTTAGTTTAAGGTATATTATAACAATAAGTGAGAGTAATTTTTTGTTCAACCCCCGGCCAAGGGTGGAAAAAGATAAAACAAAGGGCTTTTTCAAGATAACTCAAAAAGGGTAAGAGCTAGAAAAAAAAGTTCATGAAAGTTGTAAAGCAGACAATTCTACATAAAAATGGTCTCTTAGCTTTTTCTTGTACTATTAAAATTAACAGAGTTAGGGAGGCTAGAAGTTAAGGGAAGATTTCAGAAATTTAATTTTGTTAAATCATTAAAATTAACGATTAAAAATTTGATTTTTTGTTATAACTTTCTTATTAAAAATTTAAAAATATATATATTTCTCTGAAAAGAAAAGTTACATATTTTAGAGCAGATTGAAAAAAAAAATTACAAAATTCAATCATTTTTCTGTTTGTTATGATTTTTTTTAAATTTCAGAAATCTTCCCTTAACTTCTAGCCTCCATAACTCTGTTAATTGTAATAGTACAAGAAAAAGTTAAGAGGCCATTTTTATGTAGAATTGTCTGCTTTACAACTTTCATTTCATTTCATTTTTTCTAGCTCTTACCCTTTTTGAGTTATCTTGAAAAAGCCCTTTGTTTTATCTTTTTCCACCCTTGGCCGGGGGTTGAACAAAAAATTACTCTCACTTATTGTTATAATATACCTTAAACTAACTCATATCAAAAATTCAGCCAAGTTGACAAAATTTCGATTTAAAGGCTTAGTTAATTGGACTATATATTGGTACAACACTCTTTGCATATTAAACTCCGTTTAATTCTTAACTCTTCTTTCTACAACCCGCCCTTATGCATTCGAATTAATCCACATTTTTAGTAGGTAGGTAGGTACCTAGGTAATTAAATTATTCCCGAACTCATGGCCTTTAGAGGTCGACTGCCACAAACAAAAACTTGTGTGTATAATCTCAAGGTAAGTAGTGGAATTGAATGAGTACTGTAATTCTTCACTGCAGAAACCGATTAGCTTTAATTGCACCTCAAATTAGTATGACCTTATTAGTCTTTTAATATTATCAAGGGCGTGTGCTTTATTTTTCCAACGAAGATAACCAGCCATGAAGAAAATGAAACCTCTTGTTGATATTCCGCAAAGTTCAAAAATTAATTTGCTCAACATCGTCAAGCACAAGCCGTATCTACCTAGATTAGGTACCTACATACATACATACATACCTACCTAATATTTATACTTCAAATCTTTGCGGTATCTGCATATAGACTAAGTCTATACACTTACTATATACAATACTATTTCTTTTTTTATATCCGACAAAAATGGAGTTAAATTTATCTAATAATGAATATTCTGTAACTGATAGCTGTGCCATACTAAAAATTGTTAAAATCCCCGTCATTCATTTCAACTATTATTACTGTACATATTAACATACGGTGATAAGTAAGTACCTACTACATTTTTAAATAACAATAATAATAGTAATAATAATAATATTTAAAATTAAACATCTAAAACTACTTAATGACAAATACAATAGTGATTGTAGATATGTCTTAAATAATATTATGTGTTTTTCTTAAAACAAACACTATTAAATAAATCTGCACAGACCAATTATAAGTTTTAATAGCTTGGACCCTGAAAATATGATTTTTAACGAAATCCTCCTGCGAGTGTGATAATATTGACACATCAGATGACTCAAATGATTCCAGTTTGTTTAAAATCACATGCGTAATTTTGTTTTATTTATAGCTGTGTAAATTCGTTTATAATAAATACTCTATAAAAATCTAACATCAGGGAAAACAACCATACATTTCATTTTTCACGATTTCAATCAAAAGGCCGAGGGAAACAAATTTCTTTAGAATGAAGAAAGAAATGAATTCGAATCTTCCTACAAACTATTCTCACTCTAGAACCAATAACACACGAACTTTTGACTTAACTATTAAACTTGCTCGATTGCAATAACAAATGGTATTTTATAACTTTGGACACAATTAAGTATGTTAAGATAGAACAATAAACTTTGCACGTGTAATTGACCAATTAATTGGCCACTGGAATAACTAATTGGCAAGCAGAAACTACTCCACTCATAATAAATATACGTTTATATTAAAAAAAAATGTATTAATCGATTTAATAACTTGAATGATTTTAATCGACATTGCCAAATGCAGGATACTGATATAACAAATTTTGCTAATAGAAGATCCCTGTCAGTAAAACTGACTTCGAAGAAAGCTAGTCATAAAAAAACGCGCCCACTGATTGTCATATCGAAATGAAGCAATTTGTCAGAATATAAATTCTAAAAAGTAGGTAAAGTGTTTCGATAATAAAGCAATCAGTCAACATTTTTATATGTCACATCGTTTTGTCGATAATGTGAGTTTCCATAAATTTTCAAAATCCATGTTTTCCTCAATGATCATGAGGCTAGGCATTATATTGAAAACGAACACGTTTTGATGTTAAATCAAACTTTCGATACCTTTTAAACTAGTCATTTTCCACACACGACTATTTGGCGTATCATATTCCTTTCAATTGGCACTACAACAAACAATACCCGTTCTAGGTGATTTTTACAAATGGGCTGCTTATAAGGAACGGGCTGCTTTGTCCGCTCATGCTTACGTTAGTAAGCGCCGAGACTGACTGATTAGTAGAATTAGAGGTAACCGTTTATCTCGGCAATTGTTAATGCAGGTAATCTCAATAACTTCATCGATACTTACCAAATTAAGTTGACAAAAATAAAGAATTTCTGTAGAGCAACAACCTTTCGAGCGGCATGTCGTTTCAACCTGCAAAATCAAATGTACAAGGAATATCTCAAGTTTAAATTTGTAAATGTTTACTTAATATGTCAATGAAACTGTATGTACATAATAGAAATTTGTCAAAAATTACATTACATTAACGTTTAATACACTTCGCATCAAAAGCTAAAAGTGGCCGCTTTTTTTTGAATTGTTGAAATTTTTATTGAAACAAATGTCTATTTCAATTAAACTGAGGTCCCGTATTTTCTGAATATTTTTTTTTCTTTCTTCGTATCTGAAGTATTATTAATTACACCAGTTTATAGCAAAAATTAAAAACTTAAGACAAAATTACAAAAAAATCAGTAGGTTTCTTAATTTTGGAGCGAAATGTAGTTCAAAACAGTTCTCTGTGTTTTGGGAAACAAGGTATTGGTCAGAAAGCCTGCTGTGTCAGATTAAAAAATAGTAAAACAAGGGTAACCCTTTGGATTTTAAGCACCTTACACACTTAAAACTACTAAACTACAACCCAACAGGTAATCAATTAAGCATTTTAAGCTTTAGATATTTATTATTAAATGGAATTTATGACACTTGATTAATAGAATACCCCAAAGGGTATCCAAAATCTAGAAATATCGACTTTATCAGACTTAAAAAGCGGTAAATATCCGTGGAATCCATGGATAATTCCTTAAGACAGAGAAAATGTTTCATCTCATACATTTTCTCTATTGGTGATAAATTTACTGTTACAAAAAAATAATAATAAAATCCCAAGGTCAATCACGTATGCATTCAAATTTATTGGAAACCAAATATATTTTAGTTCATTTAACTATCATTCCTTTGTTATCTATCCATTTTTTACATTTTAAAGCTATTACAAAATACGTGACGTACTTAAAACTATTGGAGATTTTCTAAATTCCACCTATTTACGAAATAACGATTGTATAACAAACTGTTATTTTGTTTATGTTAAATTATATATTTTCCACGAACGAAAAATAATAGTCCAATTAAGTGGGCCTTTAAAACGCAATTTTGGTCAACTTGCCTAAATTTATTATGTAAGTTAGTTTGTGTATATAATAACAATAAGTGACAGTAATTTTTTTTTCAATCCCCGCCCAGGGGTGAAAAAAGATAAAATAAAGGGGTTTTTCAAGATAACTCAAAATTGGTAAGAGCTAGAAAAAAAGTTTCTTATAAAAGTTGTAGAGCATAAAATTTTACATAAAATGGTCTATTGACTTTTTCTTATACTTAACAGAGTTAAGGAGGCTAGAAGTTATATGTATGATTTCAGAAATTTAAAAAAATCATAGCAAGCAGAAAAATGGATGAATTTTATAATTTTTTTTCATTCTACTCTAAAAAATGTAAACTATCTTTTCAGAGAAATATATATATTTTTTTAATTTTTAATAAAAAATAACAATTTTAATTTTTTTAATCGTTAATTTTAATAATTTAATAACACTAAATCAATTTTTTTTATGTACCATATACCAAATAATCTATCTTTGTCATAGGCATACGAGTTGTCCACACCATGAGTGTGACAAAGCGAACATGATTTTTTATCTTTGTCGTGGCAGTGTCGTAGGAGCTAAATAAAATTCAAAAAGTAAAAATGTAAATAAATTTGTATCTGTCTGAAAAACAGAGGTAAAACAATATGTCATTCTTTTAAATAATCAATCGAAATTTACCATTTAAAAATCTATAACTTTTTCATTAAAAATTAAAAAATACATCTATGTATTTTTCTGAAAAGAAAGTTTACATTTTTAGAGTAGATTGAAAAAAATTTATAAAACTCATTCATTTTTCTGCTTGTTACGATTTTTTAAAGTTTCTGAAATCATCCCTTAATGTCTAGCCACCCTAATTCTGTTAATTTTAATAGTACAAGAAAAAGTCAATGGACCATTTTTATGTAGAATTTTATGCTCTACAACTCTTATAAGAAACTTTTTTTCTAGCTCTTACCCCTTTTGAGATATCCCTTTATTTTAACTTTTTTCACCCTTGGCCGGGGGGTTGAAACAAAAATTCCTGTCACTAATTGTTATTATATACCTCAAACTAATTTATATAAAAAAATCAGGCAAGTTGACCACAATTGCGATTTAAATGCCCATTTAATAATTGGACTATAACATAATTTTATGTGTGTAGGGTACATTAACAAATATTGTAAGTATAAACTTAATATTTTTGAAATATTAAATTTAAATTTAGAAGAAAAAAATTTGCTATTTTGATGTGTAACTATCGCCGCTACAAAAAAAAAAAACATCACATTAAGTACTCAATAAAAATTTTTAAACTATCCATCGATAACAAAAGACGAAAGTGTGACAACACACTATGTTTATAGTATTTGATCAACACAGTGTTTGGTCAATTGAAATACGTAGGTACTTATTGAAATTTCAAGGTAATTATATGGACAACATACGAAACGTATAAAAATAAAAATTAACAATAATTGTTTACCGTGTTTTTTACAAGGACTCTTACTCTCATGGTTGAGCGTCAGATAAGTGCTCAGTATATAATTCTTAGTAGGTATTACATTTTAATTAATGATCACTATCATAGTTCTAAGCGATCACTAGGTATATGATTATGAAACTATAGAACGTATTATTGTAGTATCTAGTAATATCATTATGTACCTACCTGATTAAAAAGTAGAACTTCTTTCATACCGCTACGTCACAGTTATCCATCAATTTATTTTTTATATTTTGGTCAAAATGGCATAGCCGCAAAGACTGAACCCTACTTTATTATTATACATATAAATAGTAAAATAAATAAATCAAAGCATAAATGCGCTTTATTTTTCTAATCCATTCAAAAATTAAAAATACTTGAATAGAAAAAGGATCTCACTTGAACAGTTAATCTAAATTGTAATAAATAAACAAATAAATAAATAAATAAATAAATATATATATAATTAAAATCTTCTTATTAGTGGGATTAAAGCCTATTTTTTAGATGAAACTGTTTTTTCTACGTAAAAGCTTTCGCAATATTTTATTGCTTCTTCAGTTACACTATAAGTTATAGATATAATAATAATAATTTACAATATAAATGTGGATTACTTACAAGAAACTGAGTTATTGATATTTATATACAGATTGACAGATTTTGGACATTTACATCAAATGACATTCATAAATTTAGGAAAACAAAAACAAAAATTATTTTATATTTATATAGAATTAATATTAGTGTTAGTATTACTAGTGCTATGATTTAGATTTTTATCTATAGAAAGTATGTTGGAAAATATAATGTTAATATCTTTTGTATCTGTTTTTTTATTTAGAGTATTTTCTTCCTGGTTAATATAAAACATTTCTAAAGAACATCTTTTAGAATAATCCTTTTCTGTTGTTAAAATTTTAAAATTTTCAAAATCCATTTTATGTCCTGTAGAA
>NW_019416607.1:223423-237242 GCF_000390285.2 Anoplophora glabripennis
TATATTAACAATAGTAAAACGTAAAACAACAATAATTTAGTGTAGTTATTTACTACATGTGCAGTAAAGAAAATAGAATATGCCAGTTAAAATTATGTAATTTCTGTAAATGAGCAAAATATTATTTGTCACCATCTACACTGAAAATATGTATATCAATGAAAACGATAAATAAAGGTAAAATCTAAAACAATTTTATACTAATAATATAATATTAATATTACATATTAATAAATGAGTATTTTAGAGAAAGATGAAAATACAAAAACAATAATATTTATAACAATTTTATATAAAAACATTATTTATTATTATTTATTTATTTAAAAACATTATAGCGATATATGTTGTATGTATATGTAATGTATGTATCCATATTATTCCTGTGTAAATATGATGGCGGTTTTCCACTAAAGGGACAGTTGAGTTTATGTCGTGTTTGTGTTTTCTAGAACCTGAAAAACAAAAACAAAACTGAAACAAACCCAAAAGTCTTGTTTCCATCAAGCGGGCTACATTTTGTTCGAGTTTTGTTTTTGTTTTCGGACCTTTTCCACTGGTTGTCGCGAGGAAGTCAGAACACATTTTTCCAATAACTAACCAACATGTTTAGAGAAGATTTTTTTTATTATTAGTTATGGCTGGTTTATAGTGAAGTCCTTGGAAAAAAAGTAAGTGTATATATGTACGGTTAAAGTATTTACTTGGTTAGTTAGTTAGTTTGTATACTAGCCAAGTAAACACCTTAACCGTACAAATATATATTTTTTAATAGCTATAATTCATTAATGATTAAAATATTGTTTTTGAGAAGAAGAAAACGCCAACATAGATATTGGGTTGGATCACTGAAATAGAAAACACAACACGGTCGTTTCCACTAAACATACTCGAGTTTCAAAACACGTCGAAACCTTTTGATGTGACCGCTTTCGAGCGGGACCCGAAAAAGAAAACTCCAACTGTCGCAAAACACGCCAGTCTTCAAAAAGTTTAGGAAAAATTATAGTTCTGTTTTATTCGACACAAGTTTGTGTTTTGTTTTTGTTTTGTCCATTTAATGGAAAACCGCCTTTAGAATACCTAACACAATCCGTTTTAATGCATCAAAATATGTTTGTTGCAATCAATAAGGTGTATTTAAATAAAATAACATAAAAATCCTAACTGGAAATTTAATTTCCAGCAGCAGGTACTCGCCAAATAAATACACTTTACATAACCTGCACCATAATCGTGTTGATTTGAATACATATAAATACTGATTAACAGATGAATATTTGTTTTATTTTTTGAGTGGGAGTGCTGAATATTAATATATAGTTACAAAATTATAAAATTCATAGGACCGATCTAAGTGTGTTTACTCTATCTCTCTGTTTATTTATTAAAACCGAGCTTAGTCCATGTTTTTCTCATAGATACATAATGGCGGTTTTCCACTAAACGGACAGTTGAGTTTATGTCCTGTTTATGTTTTCTAGAATAAAACAAAAACAAAACTGAAACAAACCCAAAACTCTTGTTTCCATCAAGCGGGCTACATTTTGTTCCGAGTTTTGTTTTTGTTTTCAGTCCTTTTCCACTGGTTGTCGCGAGGAAGTCAGAACACATTTTTCCAATAACCAGCCAACATGTTTAAAGAAGATTTTTTTATTCTTTGTTATGGCTGGTTTATACTGATGTCCTTGGAAAAAAAGTGTGTCTACAGTGTCCTACCTCGAACTCCATCGACGGATATCTGGGAAACCGCTCTAAGGATTTTTTTGAAATTGTGATAGTATGATACGGACCGTGGGGCCCACCAAGTTAAAATATTTTCAAGGTCATCGTACTTCCGGTTACACCGGAAGTCGATACTAACTTTCTTATTTTAAAAGGAACCCCCTGTATATTATTGCATTTTTGGAAACATCATCCATTTTTAAGTTGAAAACATATGCACACTCCATACTTAGGATTGACCGTTTCCGAGATATTTCGATATTTAAACAAAAATTGACAGATGCAGAATGTCAGCAAAATTTAGTTTTCCCGGTTTATTTTTTTTTTTGTGCAAATTGGACATTCTGTAGAGAAAGACCTACTTTATCGAATTTTACATGAAAATTTTCCAGTTTTTATACAGGGTGGTCAATTTTCTTTTATCGAATATGAAGTTCAGAATATGTGGAAAACTCGAAATTTTTAAATGGAAACCCCTAATTTTTTTGCAATAATATACAGGGGGTTCCATTTAAAATAAGAAAGTTAGTATCAACTTCCGGTATAACCAGAAATACGATGACCTTGAAAATATTATAACTTGGTAGGCTCGACAGTCCGTATCACGCCATCACAATTTCAAAAAAATCCTTCGGGCAATTTCCCAGATATCTATCGATGGAGGTCGTGGTATATGTACGGTTAAAGTGTTTAGATGGTTAGTTTGTATCCTAGCCAAGTAAACACTTTAACCGTACACATATATATTTTTTAATAGCTATAATTCATTAATGATTAAAATATTGTTTTTGGAAAGAAGAAAACGCCAACAAAGATATTGGGTTGGATCACTTAAATAGAAAACACAACACGACCGTTTCCACTAAACAGACTTGAGTTTCAAAACACGTCGAAACCTTTTGATGTGACCGCTTTCGAGCGGGACCCGAAAAACAAAACTCCAACTGTCGCAAAACACGCCAGTCTTCAAAAAGTTTGCGAAAAGTTACAGTTTTGTTTTATTTGACAAAAGTTTGTGTTTTGTTTTGGTTTTGTCCGTTTAGTGGAAAACCGCCTTTATATTGATATCTGTAAAAATATGTATCACAAGCCCATCTAAAAAAAACACTTCTTGAATTAACGCTGAGCTGAACTAAAGAACAGACGTCCTTAGTTTTATTTATTAGCCCTAATCTCCAATAGTTTAAAAAAATATTAATTTTTATACCATTACGCTGAAAAGTCTTAACAGATAATAAAATATAATTTTTTCTAAAGATTCTCATATGATCGTACCAATAAATGGAATAAAAAATTTGAACACCAAAATATAGGAATTATTATATTAGATTTACATCTTGGTAAAAACCATGACAGAAATCACAGTGGCTCACACATTTAATGAAACAATTAAAGAGCGGTAAAGTACCTAGCAAACAGCATGACTTACATATTTCCACATATACCTACAATATGCAAAAGATTCTCTCCATAAAAAGGCGGAAATACACATACCAGTAAAATAGGTAAGTAATTTTGCAAGTAAAATGGAATGCCTCGTTAGTATATGGCTTATTGGGATGTCAGTAGGTAGCAAGTAGACACGTTCCGAGATGCCGCTTGAACTCCCCCGAAACCCCCCGCCTCACATTGCATGCCAAAAAATCAAATGATGTGCAATTTACTTGCGAGCCTTCTACAGGCATGCCTTTTAATAAATACACATACCAGGAGCTATCTCCAGCAAGCTACTTGCATGCTATTATACAAGCAAGAGGCATGTGTATTTCCGCCTTAAGGCAATGCTAATTCTAATGATGTATTGGACAATTCTGCGTCATGCCTAACAAAAAAAAAAAAAAGGAAATAGTCTAGACAATAATGAGTAAACACCAATGTTCTAACCAATCCAAAGTAGAGTAGTCTGTTGATAAATTTTACACTAAGATACCTGAAAATATCTTACAGCTTAGAAGACTTGTTTATAAAATCAGTTCAATTTAAGTATATGAAAATATGAGTAATTCCTGCACAAATTTTACCTAAGATACCTCAAAAGTGTCTTATATGTAGCTCAGAAGATCTGTTTATTTATTATATCTGTTCAATTTATATAAAAATATTTAATCAAATATTTTTTATTCTAATTATCCAAACTGTGTCGCTGCGTAATAGTCTCGCCAAATCTTGAAATTTCGCAGTACAACGTATTTCACGACTATTTCACAATAATTAAATTTATTAGATGCCACAATGTCTTTATTACATTTTGCTATCAAGGATACTGAGAGAATTTGCTATCAAGGGGGCATTGACAATTGGTTCATGGTTGATACTTTACGAAATTGTATGAATTTGTAAATCTGTTCCTATTATTATTGCCACTGCCAATAAAAACGGATATTAAAGGATTTAAATAAGCGTAGTAATAATAATAATAATAATAATCATAATAATAATAATAATAATAATAATAATAATAATAATAATAATAATAATAATAATATGTCTGGTCTTGTAGGATTTTATTTCAAATAGCAGAATATTGTAACTAGTATTTCATAGGCCAAGTGATTTTACGTTATTTTGTTATTACCATTTCATAAATATGTAACTTGATACCAGTCATCTTTTTAAATGTTCTAAATAATTGAAAAATTAAATCGGAAATTACTTATACATCCATTTAAAATCAAATATGGATTATTATGGGTATGTATTTGGTAATCCTAAAGAATACTTACATACTTTACATTAATCCACGAAATTATTTACCTAATACGACTATTAATATTAAATAGTTAAGTACGTACAAGACATGATGAAAATTCACATACAATTCTAAAGAAATTAGTGTTTCCCTCATGGAGTATTTTACAGACCAATTTCGATTAAGTATTAGATATAAATTTTTCTCTCGGAAACTTCTTAATCGCCGATAAATTACACTTATAATTAGTGTAATATTTTTTCTGTAGGTATATTACATACAAGATTAGATAACAATAGGATTAACAGTTCTGAGTAAAACAAAACAATTGAGTGTCAGGTTTAAGAGTGTCTCTGTGTAGTTGTGAAGTTGTGTACTTGTGTACTACACGGATCGTTTAATAATCCTTTACAGATTTTAATCAATAATAGACAAATATGCCGGATGTAACTATTGAGTGACATATTTTACTTAAATTTACAATTTATAAACAAAAATTGAATTTGTAGTTTTACCCTCATTTTGTCACAAAGATATGATCTTTTCTTGGAATGTGAATTGAACCTAACTAGTTAATTATATGCGACTAGTAAAAAATATTTAATACCCGTTTAAAAACATTGTATTAGCATTATTAAATAATTGCAAATCAATTAATTGTGAACTGTTGTAAGTACAAAACATGATGCTGCTATTGAAGCCAATACAAATAGACTATAGGTTATTGCTGAATTCGTCAAGTAGGTATAAAACGGATGTATTAAACTTTAGCTTGTGTTAATGGTCAACTACAAGTAATGCTGAAAAAGATCGAACTCCTTTAGCACACCTCAGAAACACACTTACAAATGAAATACTTTATAATATTATTTTTTACCCAGGTAAATTTAATTTAAACATTCATACCTATTAGGTTACTCAATAACCTTGAATATAATTTCTAAAAATTTCTTTTTATTTTGCTAAAATATGTAGATTGAAAAACCCGCCAAGTACAGACCACGTTAATTTATTGACTATTAAGTACTGATAAGATAAGAGCATAAATAAACAGATTAGTAACTCACCTGCAGGTTTCTGTTTTTTTCTTACATTTTGTTCAAAGGTTATAATACAATAGCCATGCCATCACCAACTTTTGATGACACACGTCACTAAACTACATAAATATATTGGATTTACCAACTGATAAAAAAGCTATTTTAGTTTCCTCCTTTACTTGTAAATATAATTCTTATTACTTAAATTCTCACGAGATATAATTCTCATTCTCAACTGTCAACAAAGATAACTTTCTGGTATAGTACATACGTACACACTAACATATTAAAATTTTAATTTGTTTCTTAGTATTTTTGTATTATAGATAAGCAGATTTATATCAACTGCAAATTTGAATCGGGATATAATTTAGATTCTTTCTGTTGGTAGTATCTGGCATCTGGCTGGGATTTTATTGTTGTTTGACAGGTTTAAGGTTTAATGAATTACAGGTATGTACTATGTTTAGTTAATTATGAAATTATAATAAGATACAATAGCTTCGTTTAGTAACATATATACTGTGTGAATATTGTGCTCCAATACCACTTATCGATTTTGTGATTTTTGAGGAACCTATTTACAAAAAACATAATATATTGCAACATTGCCTATTACCTACTATAAATCCTGTAAATATGAGATTGTTATTAATGTTTAAATTTTAGTTTCTAAATGTGGTTGAAATTGTGGAAATCATGACACACTACTGGTGGATGCATTGGTTTTGGATCACACTATGGTTGTCCAGTAAGTTTAAATTCTTATAATTATCTATAGTTGGAGACTAATAATGTATAGACTGCTTTCAAACTTGTAATTTTTTATAGTTAATAGGTATACTTTAAATTATATACAAGAACATACTCCTATTTCACATAGCGTTCCATAGATGACTAATTTGTTCGACAATAGATAACATTTTTAGATAATTTTCATACTAAAGTTACATACTTTTCTTTTTATTTTTGTGAGAGGAATACTTAACTGATGTAATTTTAAGCCATCCTCTATATGACGCTTATACATATAATTATTTTTTTCTAATGATACGTACATGAAATCCAGCTAAGTTATCCTACAGAAAAAGTTAATAAAGGTTCCACATATAAACAATATTATATTATTTTATCCTATATTTATTTCATTATAATTTGGTTTCAGTAACATGCTGTGAGGAAATACCAACCACTCCACTACATTCCATTTCGACTAATTTAACTACCGATGTGAGCAGTGATTCATATCGCTCAGAAAAAGCAATTTTCAACATTGGAGGTTCACCCACCACCATCTACCCAGTATACACAAAAAATACCACAGCACAAAACAACATCACTCTAAATAAGTTCACCAAACTTTCTTCTAAGAATGTAGACTTTCATTTTTCAACACTAACCATAAAAAATACAAAAGATTATAAAGAAACTGTGATAAACCCAATACATACAACAGATTTGAATAACATTTCTGATAATCAAATGCCGAATACAAGCTTTAATGCAATAAACTATACTAATAATTTAACTTATCTTGAAGAAGAAGTTAATAATAACCAGAGTTTGAGTCGAAATTCGCAAAGGATCGATATTGAAGAGGATGAAGATGATCTAGCCACTTCAGAAGGAAATCTCTCTGCAGCTGGGATAACTGGCATCACTTTAGGTTGTGTAGTTGCTGTAGGAATGATATGCGGTATTAGCTTTTTCTTATATCGGACCAGAGGATTTAATCGACCTCAAGTACTTAACGACCGTTGTAGCAATCCTGATTCTAGCGGATACATTGATGATGCTTCAGTAAGAGTAAGCATTGGTTATTTTTTATTTGCACATTTTCTGCAAGATTATTTGTTGCTTTAGTTTCATAGTGCGTTTCCATAAAACTGACAGCAATGTTTTTGTATTTGTCTAATTACTTACTAAAATAATATAAGCAATATCGATTCTCTGTACATAGAAAAATAATGAGTGTGTGAGTGTGAAAGAGAAGGTTTAGATTACCATTTTTTTTGCTTTTTTTCCAGTAAGATTGCATTTCAAGTTTTGTGTGTAATTAACGGAACAAATCACTTTTTCCAATTTAATTATGAAATATATTTTTGTTTCAGGACAACTCTGAGGAGATGTACAGTCTAGATAATGATTCATTTCTAAATAGTCTTGAAGCCATGACCATTCAAAATTATTGGACAGATACTGTTAAACATACAAAACTTTAATTTTAAGGAGTCCAATATTTTAATTTTTGTACATAAGAGGACTTATTTTAAATATTTTAGAATCTGTGATGCATATCAATAGTAGTTCGGAATAATATGCTTGTGCATTTAACATGATAAATATCGTCTTTTCATATAGATCTGATATTTATATAAATATGTATGTAAATGTACTCGTGGTACCCCCGATTTTAATATATTTTTCTAAAAATTGTACAGCATTTATAAGGCTTTTTATGTTATAGATTTAATTTTTAATTTTAATTTTTTTTTGTATTGTAAGAAAATACAAAATATGTTAAGATTTATTATAGTTATTTCAAATTGTAAATTCTTTTCATCTCTACTGTATCTTCCATAAGTGTTAAGACAAACCTAATAAGTATAGCATTACCATAGATTGTGTATAGATAGACACAGAAAAGGAAAGATTTTATACACAGTTGATTTATCTAACGAATTTGTGCAATATCATATAATTTTGTTTAGAGGATTAATATCAATAAATGATGATAGCTTCTGACAAAAAAAAAGTTCTTTATTATTATCATTAATTTTTGCCATCGAAGCCGTCACTATACAGGGCATTAAAATGTTCTCGTATTCGTGTTGTTGATATAATTTATCCCAGTCCTTAGCATATAGGTGTACCACCTAAGAAATAATGAACATTTAAAAAAATTTTAATATCGATAAATAAAAAATATATATTTTTAAAGCTAGGATTTTCGTCAAATGGAAGGGTTCGGGTTTGGTGACCACCTTGCTTACGCCCTTACCGTTTCTGGTTTTTATTGATTCCAATAAAATCCACATACCCAGTCGACCTTTTTCATTGGACAGCACGAAACGCGCGTTGTGTGTTGCATATTATCACAGCACCAAAATAGGTACATACGACACTTCCTTTTTCGAGTCGATTCTACTGGGCTGAAAAGAGCGCCGGCTGAAAAAGATAGGGTGAAGAAGTATACACTATTTACGAATACAATATAAAAATAAAAACGCATGCAAACAGAATTTGCAAATAAAAATATAATGATACGTTTGGTTAATGTAGATGAAACGGTAAGTAAGTAAACTTAGACACTACAAATTGATTGTATTTAAATAAATACATGATTTCATGATTTCGTAAAAACAAAACGCGCCTTAAATTTTATTCAATTCCTCTGAATTTATTGAAAACGGTAGTTTCAAGTAAATGCTTCATTTAGAGCTTAAATTGTGATCTAGTTTACTCACGGAAAATCGATTACAGTTTCCTAAAAATGCGTGTATATTTTTAAACTAAGTGATGCAATGAGATGAATTTAAACCTATTTCAACATTAATATTAAATAACTTGGAATATATATACATCCTTAATCTAATATAACTTGAAAATAAAGGTGTTAGATGAGGTTAAGTAACCAGATAACATTTTTGCAGAAGTAGGCCTCTATGAAAACAGTTCAGTGAAAAAATCAAGTCAGTTAAGACGAACTATCAGTGCACGTCAAGATACATTCCTGTGCTGGTATAAAATTTCATAAATATAAGAAATCCTTCAAAATGTTTGCCCTTTGGTATGCAGCTTTAACATATAAAGAGTACAAGTAAGTGTTCTTAGTATCAATTACATTTTATGTCCTTAAAAAAATCTCTCTACCGGCATTTTGTATTTTTAATATCCGTACGTTTCTGGCCTTCTTCCAAATGCTATTTTCACCTATATTGACAATTTATTTAGGAAATGCCGTCTCATTCTCAAAATTTTGCGAGTTTATGAAGCTCAATGTAATTTTTGTTTTAACTGAAATGTTGGATGTTTTAATAGTGAATAGTCACCCAGAGGTTATATAGAAATATATTATTTTTTTGAATCAGCATCACCCATGAGAATGTAATTTCAGTACACTGCTTCATTTTTGCCAAAAATAAATAAGTAATTATTACTGGCTAATAAAAAGTAGGGTTATATTGACCTTTCAAATTTTGGATTTCGTATAGGTACAAATTCCATATCAGAATGAAACAGGTTGAAAAAATGTTACCTACACATATATAATTATTGTCGCAAATTTTAAATTACTCTAATGTAAGCTTACAGTATTGTCTAGATGATAAAAATATTAATATATCATGTGTATATGATATCCAACATGATTTACTTAAATAAGTATTAAATGTTGCATACACAGAAACTTAATTTTAAATTAATATTGAAAGCAATCTGTGTTAAAATAGGTAGGTACTAATATATGTAATACTAATTCCCATCCTGAAAGTACTAGGAACATGGAGCATAAATTTTGAAAATCAGTGCTTTCTCGAAAATATTTGGATAGCATCAGTATACTAAGTACTACTCCAAAAAAAAATCCAAAAAGAGACTAATACCTGGTATGTACTATTAGTCCGGGAGCCAGCTGCAAAACCGTTGTTATTTTCTAGATAAAAAATTTGAGTTTACATGACAGTTTTTACCCCAACTAAGGTCAGGCAGTGATATGAATCTCCTAGAGCGGTAATGGTGGGTACCACCCTACCCTCCAACGCGTATGGATATTAAAAAAAAATTTGTAATCTTTAAATGAACCAAACTCAAGTATACGGCATTTGATGCTGTGTTTAGTCGATTAAAGCTTGTCAGCTGGCTCATTGATGGTAATTAGTACGTCAGCTGACCGTCGGAACAGGTGAGATGAAAAAATAATTGAAAATTATTTTTTTTATGTACTGAAACTAAAATATATTGCAACTTATAGTGCATATCGGGACATAAAAATAGTCAGCTGGCCAATCGTTGGTAATAAGATCGTCAGCTGAGGCAGTCAAACCCCTTGCGGCAGCGAGCTCGTGAGAACATCGAATGATATGTTTTTCGCATTAACTGAGTACTCTTTTACCTATGAGCCGCCAGCTGACTATGTTTTTTGCTTTGTATACACAACAAACTATCGTTTGGACCCATTTTTGACTGATAAAAAAATGTTTCCTGCAAAATACGAGCAAAAGATCCCTCATGTTACGTTGCAACCAACGGAATTACCTGTATATTTCTCTCGACGAACGGACTTTTTTTACCCATGTACTGATATTTGACGAAATTTTTTCATTTGAGCACATAATATGCTATCATTTAAACCCGTTTTGGCTACTCAAAATTTTTGCATAACCTTGTAATTACGTGAATGTTCATGATTGTGCATCGGACTGATTCGCGTCTTAATTGAATTTTCATCGAATTAGCTTTTTTCACGAAGCGTTCATTGAAATTATTATAATATATAAGTAGGTATAAAGAATAAAATATGTTTTAATGAATAATAAGTGTGATTTATTGATAGTAGTAGCAATAGCAGTAGTATAGAACATGATTGGAAATGATCTTATGTTGTTATTTTTTTAAATGTTATGAATTTAACATGTTAGTTTGAAAATAATATTTACAAACAGATTACGGTATGTACATGTGTACAGTATTACATAAAATGAACACCCCTAAACTGACCGGAGGTAGACTCTTAACTGACGAGTGGCTATCGGCGAGAGTAACTGAGGACAGAAATGAGACTGAGCACTGACAGGTAGCGGAGGGGAGAGCGAAAATGTAGCATGTACGAGACGAGATATTAATAAAATAATTTTTCACGATTTACAACAGAATCTTATGAGAATGCAGATTTTTTTTGGTCTTTCCACTTAGAATGCGCAACAATTGACGAACAGTTTCCACCGCAACTTGTGTATAAACAGGAAACCGATATCTAAGGAACCGTATGACAGCTCGTAGAAATCGATTAGGTACTTGTAAGATACATAATTTATAATAATTCTCCTTCAAACTGCTGTCGTTGACTAACTTATCCTCCATATGCGTGATAGCGGCAACGCAGCGGTCTTGAGGGTAGCGTATTATTTGGAATTCGCAGGTGTCCAAACAAACAGAACGATCGAACGGGAGTGAGCGAACGCCGAGCCGAGCCGTTACCACCGAGATCTCGGTGATAACGGCCGAGCGCGCTAGCCAAGTGCAACGTTGCCAAATCTAAAGGCTTACTACTTTAGTAACTAGCGGATCTACAGATACTTTCGTTAGACTTTAGACATACCTCTGTACCCGATAAACCCCCTTAAATATGCATGGTAACAAATAGACGCTTTGTGTAGAATATTATTTAAAAAACTAATTCAATTAATATTCAGTTAATCAGACCGATGCACAGTCATGAATATTCACGTAATTACAAGGTTATGCAAAAATTTTGAGTAGCTAAAACGGGTTTAAATGATAGCATATTATGTGCTCAAATGAAAAAATTTCGTCAAATATCAGTACATGGGTAAAAAAAGTCCGTTCGTCGAGAGAAATATACAGGTAACTCCGCTGGTTGCAACGTAACATGAGGGATCTTTTGCTCGTATTTTGCAGGAAAAATTTTTTTATCAATCTAAAATGGGTTCAAGCGATAGTTTATTGCGTATACAAAGCAAAAAATATTGTCAGTTGGCAGTCGTCGGGGAAAAAAGTCCGTCAGTCGAGAGAATTATTTTTATTATTATATTATTTTTATGGCCCTATATGCACTATAAGTTGCAATATATTTCAATTTCAGTACATAAAAAGTAATTTTCAATTATTTTTTCTTCTCACCGTTCCGACGGTCAGCTGACGTACTAATTACCATCAATGAGCCAGCTGACTAGCTTTAATCGACTAAACACAGCATCAAATGCCGTATACTTGAGTTTGGTCCATTTAAAGATTACAATTTTTTTTTAATATCCATACGTGTTGGAGGGTAGGGTGGTACCCACCATTACCGCTCTAGGAGTTTCATATCACTGCCTGACCTTAGTTGGGGTAAAAACTGTCATGTAAACTCAAATTTTTTATCTAGAAAATAACTCAACGAATTCTGCAGCTGGCTCCCGGACTATATGTTGTTTGTATTAAAATTGTTAGATATTATTTGAGGAAGAGAGACCTGGAGACGCTATTTACTAACCTTGCATTTTGGCAGCGTCGAATTTGAAATTAACAAAAATTAACACATATACCTACTTATAGGTTTAGTTTTTGGTTTGCCTAATGAAGTACGTAGGTAACGACAACAAATAGTGCATACGAATTTTTATGACCTGATAGCTCCCCTGATAATTTTACATCAGAATAATGCTACATACGTATACTTATAAATTTACCTAAGTATATTTAAGTACCTATTTTAAAAATAATAAATCGATAGCAGCACGGCGCTAATAAAATAAATAGGTAGGTAATTAGTTTGAAAATCGTTTTGATTTGATTTTAAGTTTTAACTTATTTTAGACTATAATTTATGATCCATGTGATGACACAACTCATGTTGTTATTAACTTCGCATATAGTTAGTTCTCAATTAATTTGAAAACTAAAAAGTATTACTTTTTTCGAATGTGGTCCTAAATTATATCTCCCAATATTTTCTGAAGTGGATGATAATAAGGGAGATGTGCTTCTTTAAAGGGGAACGGTGGATATCATCTGATATTTTTATTTATTCTCGGGGCAGTCTGCGGATGTCTGAATATATAGGTTATCTTTCGGATATCCGAGGGACGTCTTATTCTTACAAATTAGCATATCCCCAATGTATGTGCCAAGGACATATGATTAGGTACTTGATCTTATTATATACATGAAGTGACTAAATAAACTACATATGTATTTTGAACAACAATATGGACCATTATGGTTAGGGATATTGTGTGTTGTTCACCACCCACCCACTGCTACAATAGTTTTTAGAGACAGCCAATCCACTTTGCTTCGAGACCCCCAGTATGGGCGCTTTTCTTGATTTTTAATACAAAAATTTAAACTCTAAAGTTAGATCAGGTCAGATTAAGTTTTTCTGTATGTAAAACGTAGGAAAACGACCTAAATCGTCAAAATGATTCCATTAAAGTTATCTCTGTCTAGGAACGTCAAGTTCCGGGGAGCCTCGACATCAAAGCAAAGTGGATTGCTGTCTCTAGATTTTATTCACCGATACCACATAGCCTGACGCGTGCACAGTAAACGATATTATAGATGAAACAATTGTAGATAATAATAAGTATGTACCAACGCGACCATGTTCGGATACTCGTATGTCCCAGGGCATAATAATAAT
>NW_019416607.1:237268-280476 GCF_000390285.2 Anoplophora glabripennis
GATATAGATAATTTAAACTTGGTTTATTATAATTTAATTGATAAAATTCTCTTGTAAAAATAAAAGGGAAAAAGAAAAAGAAAAAAGTAAGAGGAAAAAGAAGCATGATATCTACACACATTAGAATCAACGTATTTTTCTACTGTCATTCTGCTGAATAGTACCTAAGACGTTACAACAATTTTTACTGTGAAAGAAAACCGCATTGAAATTGTTCCATGAATTATAAATACACATATAAGTATCTAGATATCATCTTCTTAATATTTAGAACTGTTAAGTTGGACAAAAGACACTTCAAATTTCGGTGAGTGAATAATACCTATGTTATTTTTAGAGCTGTTTTAAAAATTTTTCTTTTTCGTGTTTTATGGTAATTGTGACAGGAACAATTTTTTACAATTTTTTAGAATTATTGTAAATGTATTTGTATTTATATTTTTTATTTTAATACCTTAACGAATTTTATTAAAAACATCCCTGAGGATGGTGTAAAATAACACCGAAACGTTGGCAATGATTTAAAATATAGTGTTCTTTTATTTATTGATCTTTATCCCACTAAAACCTTGACTTGGATAACTAATCAAGATCGCAAAATAGTGGAAACATAATAATAATAATTATTATTATTATTATTATTATTATTATAATTAATAATAATAATAATAATAAAAAATGGGGGTTCATGTTTAAGATTTCAAAGTAACGCCCCTCCCCACGTACAAGGGGTGAGGGAGATGGACAAATTTTAGCACTATTGTATTTCCCTTTCCCCCGCGGAATGATAAAATTTTGATTGTTGACATTTTTTGTCGTAGGGTGCTTATGTATTTCTCGAAATATTTTAAAGTTTCAGGTTAAAAAAAACCTATTATATATATATACTCGTATCTTTAGCAGATTCTTTGAATTATTATATTAAACTACTGATTTATTGTGCATCGAAGCCAAACCGATGAACGGTTTGTGAGATGCCAGTTTAGGTTATTTACCCCACACCACTAGTTCCCCATGGCGTAAGTCCATATGTTCATTTAACTTAAGAACGACGGCTTTGGTTTTCTCAATTGTTTTGGTGTAGACGGTTGGCGTTCTTGTATATCTCGAACCGCGGCGCATCACGTGTTGTTCCAAAATAAATTTTAAAACCCAGAGCCACGGTTAAACTTGTGTTTAAATATAACCGCTCTCCTCTTATAATCCTTTTCCGTAGCAACAACACAACTATTTCTAAAACAAAAGAAAAACAGCGAGGCGAATATCCCGTGTGCCTTCTTCATTAACGTATTATTAATATTTATTATTTTAAATACTATAAAGCCATAAGCAAATATATTATTGACTATGAGACTCGGCTTAAAATTTCCTACATTAAAACACAGGTACTTAAAATTGTGATACGTGATAAGTTACACATAATACGAGCAGGTATTTTCAATTAACGACTTATACGGGAATGAATTTTAAAGCATGAAGCAGTGTTAGCGCGATTATCACGATTAGATATAGGGTGAACTGTGTAAACAATACTTTATCGTGATTAACACGTTGCCTCTTTTGAACTGAAATCTTTGCCTTCCAATAGAAAATATTTATATCGTTCCAATTTCTATAAAAATGGATTCGATAAAAAATTTTAATTTTAATATATATATAATTGAAAATAATACCTAGATTCGAATATATCAGTATCAACAATCGCATGCTAGCTTTAATATACGTTAACCGAACAATTCCATAACTTATTAGTGTGTTCTGGTTTTTCTCAGTTTGATACTATTTCTGTAGTCCCGGGCGCTCACAATGTTTTCCAAACTCCCTCAGCAGGCACGAAATAGATGTTGAAAACAGCTGCTTTGTTAGATTTATATTTAACTTTTTCGAGATATAACTTATATACCATCTTAAATAACTACCGAAATGAAAACTTACGTTTTAGTTTATTTTTGCTGAAAAATATACCCCCCCTAAGAGCCTGAATGTAAGCTAAAAATAAAATACCATATCACACGGAAAAAATAATAATTTACGTATTTGGTAATTTTTATGATGAAAAAAAAAAAACGCAAAGATTCCATTCTAATACATGTGCCTAACTCAAAATTTTTTGAACGAATTCCAATGTTGAGTAACAAAAATAACATTTTTTGGCAACCTTTGATAACATAAACAAGATGTATCCCAACTTCCAACTGAAATATTTCCAGCGGCGAATTTTCTTAATTTCTTCACCCACTCAATCCCTCATATTCTTGAATTTGTTCAAGTAAATAAGAATATGTAAATTGTTGCCAGATACGTAAGATGTCTATTATATTATTAAGTTGACCCTAATAATTCCCCGTCTATCTTTTGATATTTAGGTACCTACAGGTTTTTCATTTTTATGCAACAAATAATTTTTTAATAGTATTATTATAAAATTCACTTGTTATTCACATAATATATTGGTGTTTTTTACATATTTTAATTGTTATTTTACCGAGTCTATTTTTATTTTAGTTCTAAGTTCTAATTGCCACCATTGAGTAGATATAGGATTGTTTAACAATTTCTCATAATGAAAATGTTTGCCTACCTTATTGGTGAAACAATTTCAAAACTATTCAACGTAAACTATTAGTGAAATTAAGTTAAATTAATTTAAAATCCAATTAAATTTTAATTCTTTTGTTGTGCATGCACTTTTATTTATTTTTTCTTTTTTGTTTTTAAAGAGATGTTCTTTGGGAAAAGATATTACCAAAGAAGCGAACCTCAACTCCCGCTAAAGAAACGGCAGTGGTATGCCCATTACCCCCTAAACGAAGTGAGCCCTCCAAAATACCAATTGTGGAGCCACCTAAATCACCAAGAACACCATCTCCGGTACCTTCCAATCTCTCGACTCCAGAATATCCCCTGTCTCCTCAAGCCACTTCAACCCCTATTAAACGAAGCCCAGAGAACCCAAAACCTCTGGAACCTCCAGCCAAGCCTCCTAGATCTCCATCTCCACATCCAATAAAATCTGAAACACTTGATGATATTGAGTACGAGGATGAAGATGAAGAAGAAGAGGAGGAAGCAAGCGATGTTGAAGAGGACGATGAAAATTCGGTCATCTCATCTTCCCCTAGAAGGGCTCAGTTATCAAATACTGTTAACGAGTTCATTAACCAAGAAGTAAACCAGCCCAATTCCTTACGCCTGAATCAGACAAGGTAGAGAGTGTTTTTTTTTTGACTTTTACTGTTGGTCAGGTGCGAACTTTAGTTTGATAATAATTTGGGTAAGTTTGACCAATTGTTTCTTTCGTTATTGTTTTTTTTTTGTTTCACTAATATTTATTGTTTGTAACTGTTAGATAATTTATTGGAGAGTTTTAAATAATTTTAATGAATAAAATGTTTTAAAAGTTTTTCAGATCTTTATTTTTTCATTTTATAATCATTCAGAAATCATTATCCCGTCGGTTTCGAATATGTGATTGGTTCAAATCTTTATTAAAAAAAAAAACAATTGTTGTATAAGTGTCACCTTATAAATAAAATTATATCACTTCATTTTCAACAAAATACGATGGTCAAGGTCAAAAATTCGAGCACACTAACAATTATAAATTAACGCTGTCAGAATATGAATAAAAATAGACTGGAAAAATGCCAAACTTCTCAATTTTCCTCACAATGAAAAACAGTTGAATTAATTTTACAAATCTCTAGATTAATTAGGCAGAAAAAACTGATTTGATTTCAAATTATGTTCAAGAATGTATTTGAATATTTTTTCGACAATGTACCTATATTTTTAATAAAATGTAAATCTATATAGATACATATTGACTGCAGTTTTTATATATTACAGGATATAATATCCGTAATTCCAAGCAAAAAACAAATTAGCTGCTGCGTAAATCGGAATATTTTGTTTGCGAAAAAAAATTTGCATAAAACTAATACCTGATAATAGTGATAATGTAAATAGGTAATAATGATAAGATCACACGTTACTTCATTATGTAGGTTGTTATTGAAACGGAAACAGAACTTTTGGGATCAGAAAAGTTAAAGATTTGTGCTGTGATAAAAAACGAAATTATGCGCATACACATACATCATTTCAGTTTCCGTTCATTTCATTCGCCTTGTTACAAAACTAAGTCGTGTTTATTTAAATATATAATTTACAACGTTACGTAACTGTACCATGTTTTTGCCAATTTTATTTACTTTAGTGACGATTAAAGCTTGTTTTGTGAAAAAAATTGTATTTCACTTTGTTGTTCGTTTAGCACTAAACATTCGACTAAAGTAAATGAAGTTAGTAAATGAAAAATAAAAAATACTGCCGCATTTTAATAGAAATATTCGTGAGCAATTTTTTAGGTGGGCCACTGGTGCACCTAGAACCCAACTCCTTCCTCCTAAGGCGGAGTTATTAAAGGAGAATCAAATATAGAAAACAAATGGACATTAATATAAATAAAAGGAAAACCATTTTTTAGTACGTCCAGTGTTACTTATCAGTATCACATTCCGATCTGACGTTGTTTAATCTAGGATAATGTCGGTAAATAGTAATACCTATATTTTTCGTACAGAAATTATGTAGGTACAGGCATTTTATCAAAATCCGGTTATGTAACTCACGAAAGTAGAACTTAAATCTCTCATTATCCTCTGGATGAAAAGATGTTTTTTCGAATAATCGGATTACTTACTACTCGTGATTCTGACTCATTTGCTATATTCACGCCGGAGAAGCCATATAATTTTTTATAGATCTTTTTCATGGGTATTTTTCACTTTATACGGTATGAATAGGAAACATTTAGATCGATAGCAATAATGATTATTTTTAATTATTGATGGATTACTTAATATAATTTTAGTTATTCTATCCAAGACGAAGATTCATCCTCCGGTTTACCCTTTACTGCTTCTCTCAATTCAGGGACCAGGTAAATAACTTGAGACTGAAGCATTCCAAACGGCCGTCTACCTGGTCGTTAAGCCGGCCCCAGGTAGTTTTTTTTATATCATTTATATAGGTAGTGGTCTCACCGTACGTTTCAGATTTCCCTGCAACTGTCGGAGTTGAATTGTTTAAAACAATGAAGGAATATACATATAGTAGTTAAAAATAGTATGTGGTTGCACTATACCGATTATTTAAATTTCTGTCAGTACTTTTAGATTTTATAAATTGTTGAGCGCTGTTTGAAATGGCATTGTAAATGATATTATGTAGTAGACAATCAAAATGACTCATTCCTATTGAAGTGCATTAATTGTAAATCAATATGGCAAACCGTTCAGGCGTACTTTTAATTTGGAACAAATGCGCAATTCAGTATCTCCTTCATGCTAATGTTAACAATTGGGTAATTGAAAAACATGTCGCTTAAGGTTATTTGTATTTTAACAGTTTCATGTTTCATTTGAAAATTAAATATTTATTAAATAAAAAGTTGTCCTTTACCTCTATATAACCACCATATATAATACGAACTGTTTGTTAAGGATACCAAAATAAGAGAATATTTATTAAATTCTAAAATAATTTCAAATCACATTTCCAATGAAATCAGTAGTTGAATAAATAAATGACTATTAAAAAGTTTGTAACATAATCCTATCAGTTTCTGCAAGAAATGCAGCGATTAAAAAAAAATCGTATTTTTTGCCGTTATCATTTTAAAATGTTCAAATGTTTTTCTAATTACGTACCTATTTAGATTTCGCAGAACTTTTTTACATATGTCCACGTTTTGTCCCATTCAAATATTTTAATTTTAAAGCAAAGAAGTACATTACAATAAAAACAGAATTATGGATCACCCTGTACATTGATGACACAAGATTGCTAAAACAAAAACTGTTGCTGAGTTTTCAAACTTTGCGGAGACATTATAGCAATTAAAATTGAGGGGAAAAAAGAATATATTTTTATTAACGGAATTTGTATCAGCAAAGTGCGGATTATCGATATCGAACAACACTTTTTTCTTGTGCCTTTTAAGATGAGCTCTTGGAAAACTGGCTTTTTTAATATATAAAAACATTCTATTACTCCCTACCATTTCCGCTGTTGTGTATGAAAAAACAATTCCTCCATCCTCCATAAGATTATTCTAATTAATAATATAAAGATCTTTAACGAGTGTCATTTGGATCTAATTAACCATTTTGAAGTTATTTAAATAATTTATTTTTGACAGTGAACTTTTCATTCAAGTGGTTTCTAACCCATGTTCACAGAATAAATGATATTTCCAGTATCGTGTTTCAATTTGGCACCGCATTTTAGAAACATGAATATTTTCGAATATCTTTTTTTTGACCCTTACTGTCAAATTTTTATTAACGAAAAATCATATTTTCCGTTTAGCCTGCTGCATAACACATCAATATTTGTTACAGCCAACTCATTTATGTAATTAGTAAAATCTGAAACAGAGATCTAAATCGAATGGGATTTAATAATTGTTTCCACAAATTAATGACTGATAGAACTAGATTAAATTGCAATAAAGATTATGAAAATTATTAATCTAATTTAATACAAAATTCGAGCAACTATTTGCATATTGATATTTTCATCTCCAGAAACATTATCAAATTTTCTAAAAAGTAAGTAGGTATTATATTTTTACAGTACAATTTTTAATTAACATTTGTAGCGATTTACAAGTGTAATTTTTTCTTAGGTAATGTAAAAGCATTTTATACTTGTGTTAAAAGTTTTTACATTACAATTAGATACTTATATTTTGGGAAGAATCTACAATGTATATTAAAAACATGCTTGGCGGTCGAGTTGGCGGTAGTATTAAAATATTAATTATAATTAATTTTAATTATAAAAATTAAGAATTAAATAGTTACGTAGGTAAAAATTAAGAAGACGTTTTGTTAAGTTATTAACAATCTTGGAGATTAAATTATTAAAAATAAATAAATAAAAAAGTTACCTACCAACAATTCCTATCGGTAAGTTTAAATCTTTTAGAATTTTAAAGATGCTTTTTCACAGGTGAAGTTTGTTACTAATAATATGTGTACCAAATTTGAAAAAAATCCTAAACTGAAAAATTTGGTACCCGACTACATATAGTAATTTATAAATTAAAAATAACAATAATAAATTTAAGATTGTATAACTCCGCTAATATTCAATTTTCGGGAAAGTGTCATAGGATCTTGTACTTATTATCAGTATTTTTGTGAATGGAATATCTTTTAAATTTTTTGCCCATAATTTCCGAACACCCTGTATGTAGGGTATCATAAGAGTTCATTAATTTAATTCTTATTAAAAAATCACGATCTCATTTTTAATGAGAAGAAAAACATATATAGATATACTTTTGCTAAAGCTGCTTAATATGATGTATTTGCATTGTTTTATTCAATTTTCCCACCTATCGCCAATTCAAATTTATATATAAGAATGTCACACCCCTAGAACGTATCTAGGCTAAGAAAACGTCGAAATATTTTTAGATTTGGCTAAATCTCATAAACAGGTTTTGAAACCTTAACATTGACCCGTATCCCCTATTTCCACAACTAATAAATTAAATAAAGAAAAATGTACTACATAAAAAATAAAGAGTGTAATAATGACATCACACACGAAGCTTCTTGAGAGAATTTTGTACAATTTTTAGATTAAACGATGTTCACCGCATTACTTATTCCATTTGGCATGGAACCAAATTCAGATTTAATAGTAATTTAGACTTGGACAGTAGCAATATTGCATAATGAATAACCAGATTATTTTTGGTTTCTGTTATCCCTGTAAAAATAAATCGAATGTCCTAATATCAATAACAATAATCTACGACAAATACGTATTTTAGTATGTATGTATGTATGTATCTATGTAACATATTGTATAATAAAAATTACATTATATAACTGCTGCATATTCAGCGACAACGAGAACTTATTAATTCCATTTGAAATTGTTTATGCGATGAAAAACATGGGAAACAAAATACAGTCCACTAATAATTATTATGTTTCAAGGTTAGCTGCATGGAAAGGACTAAACGAAAACGAAACGAAACAAACCGCTGCATAATAATTGTATTTTATGATTCGTTATTTGTGATAGAAGCAATAGGTATAGGTAGACGAATTTTGGATTTTGGAATAGTTTATGTGCCTTAAAGAATAATAATAGTTTGCTAATTCTAGATAATTGAAAACAGTAATTGAAATAATTGTATTTGAAAAGTAATATATTACTGCTAAAAACGAAAATATTATAAATACGAATGGATATTTTCGAAAACATTTGGAAAAAAATTGAGTTATATTTGTGTAACTTCCTGTAGTGCGGTTTATAGTCGAGATCCAGAAAATAAGAACTAAAAGAGGAAGAGCTATTTAATATAATGACGACGCAGAGAAGGGACTTAATTGGCATTTAAGAAATTGAATGAGGTAGTTAAGTCGTCGTGTGCAACTGAGAAAGTTTATATGTATGATAGTTTACTGTTTCATTAACACACTGCTGTAGTATAGTTCGCGAATAATATACAAGCACTTTATAATTACCTTCAATCATCTTGTTGAAAGGTAAATATAATGGGGCATTTACAAAAAAATCTATTCTTATCTACAAATATAAAGTATAGTAAAAAAAAATAAGGTGAATTAACAAGAATTTATTATTATTATTTTAAGTTTTGTTAAAATTACCAAAATGAAAGGTACCGGTGGATTTGTTACAGGTAATTAAATAATAGAATTACAGGTGTGTACATTACGTGGTACGTTCACACATATACTTAATGGAAGATAAGCTGTAAATAAAATGTATGAGTAAGCATCTTATCTATTGCACAAATAAGTTCATCGTTGACAGGTGAACAATAAAACTTATCTATCACAGAATTTTATACATGTTATGTATATAAAGTGGTCGTTGCCACGATTTACCTTTGCTTTATAATTTAAGATGATTTTCCTGCTACTATGCTTTCCGTTTTGGGCAATGGTATATTTATATTTTTTTTTTTGGAAATATCGCTTTAATCCCATATTTAACTTCAATAAATGTACGATGTTATTGAAAACTATCTAAATTGTTTAAATTCATACAATACAAATTTTATATGCAGTTCTGACCCTGTCTACATTATACATTTGTTTTCTGTTTTCCTATCATTCCATTTGTATCTGTATAAAAAGATTTTGATAAGTTTTTCTTGCTGAAACAGTGGTTTTTTTAGAACGGCAGTATTTTTTTTTTTACTCAAAGGACACAGTGAAAAATCAGTGATAAAAAATACGTATGGTGCACGTACACTCAGTTAGAAACAGGTAGGTTATAATTAAACAGTCTTATCATTTAAATCGATGTATGAATAGAAAACAAAGTGTTCTCTCAATGTCGAAATAGAAAGCAGATAAATAATTTAAAAGTGGAAGAAGGGGGGGCTAGAAGTGTAATTAATAATTACCAAACCGTTTTCCCAAACACAAATAAAATCTTCTAGTTCGGTATTTTCAATTTTGAGCGATAGGTCGACTATAATACGTACAGTTCTACCATTGGCCTGCTACACAGACGTCACACGCACCGGGTAGTGGGGTTTTAACCAAGAGCTCTTCTACAGAGCGGTGAGGCTTCCCAATCTCACAGTTGGTTCATACTTTGTGTGTTGTGTACCGGTGAATTCAACGAACGTTAAGGTAAAATATTTTTCATATTACCCACGCATTCCTAAGCTTTCAGTTAGTGTTTTCAGCGATGAGTTATGCAATTTATGCTTCTAATACTATTACAATTACAGCTTTCTAAAATTAAGAGCTTGTATCGCATTTTCTTCCAAAATTAATTTATATATAGGTATAGGTTTAAACAATTTAATTTGCATACTTTTTTTTTTAATTAACATACAATTTCAACAACTGGATTTCTTTTTATTTATTTTAAATGCCTTAATGACGATACCTTGAATTATAAAAATTGAATGCGGGGAAAATTTAACTTGAAGATCGAATCTGACATTACGTAACTTCGTTGGCAATTGTAAACTGCGCTCAACGGTTCTCTATCAAGCAGGAAAGCTCTATTGCGGTATTTTTCGAATTATTAGCAATTCCAAAGTTAACCACAAATATTTTGCCGAGAAAAATTATTCAGTTTGTAAAGTTTTAAGATAAATATTTATTGCGGTTAAACGGAACGTTAAAAAACACGAGTAGATAGGTATAATACTTTAATAATATTTATCAACTTTTAACATAAGCTAATAAAAACATAAATTTAATAACGTTGTTTCTAACGTTTTACCACTAAAAATATCTATTGGCAGGTAGGTACCTACATAATATATACCTACTGATTATTAATACGGTACCTACAATAATTTCTTCAAAACGGTGTTGAGTACATTGAATCGAATTGAGGATCTATCGTCTTAACATGCACATTGAAAATTAAATATATTATGCCATTTCACATTCCACATTTTATTGATTCCACAAAATAACTGAATCCGTACCACGGTACGGATTCGTATTACTTGTCCGCTCACGTGCGAAGGGACAGTAGTACCTATCTACATAATGTACTTGTTATAAAAGTATAACGAAGTACCAGGTGCAAAATTATTGGGACATTTTACTAAACTGATTGTAAAGGGTAGAATAATAAATTACAAAGCGTCGTTGATGGATAAAAACATTTTCCTATTGTTTTTGGTTTAAAACTGTAAAATAATCTTCTATGTGGACATATCAAGTTGAAATACTTATACGTAGTACAAAGGTTGTGAAGGTAAAATTTCTTCTATGTAGAATATATTTACATAGAAGCTATTCGGAGAGGAATTTAATTCTTTCGCACATATGAGGTTTACAAAAACACAATTTTATGCAAGACTGATTATTTACAATTAGTAAATAGGAGGTTTTATTAAATGATAAAAGGAATGAAAATCAATCAATTGCATCTACAAATTAAAAACCGGTCTAAACGCCAATACTAAATAAGCCATGCGCGTTTTTGCCTTCATGGTTTTCAAGATTGATGTTTTCTTGAAGCTAAATAAACGTTAGTAAATAAAATACCTACTGTCTACATACAGGGTGCGGATTAGAGCGTCGAAGTACGATATCTCCGTTATTATAGAAGATATCAAAAAAAATTATTTACAAAAATTATAGCCAACTTAAAACTGCACATTTTAAAATTATTTTCTTATATACGGAATGTTACGTATTATCAGGGTGAACCAAACATACTATTTTTTAAATGGGACACACTATATATTATTTCAAGTTTAGATTAAGTTGCTCATCTCTCCCATGCTTCCAATATAGGGTTTAATTATGTTATACAGGGTATTTCAAAAGTTATGGTCAATTGTATACGAGAATCATTCCCATTTCAGCGTCCTGTATACCCTAAACGGAACAACTTAACAATAATTTTTTGCAGGCATAAGTTTTTGATTTTGGTACAGTTTTATATACGAGAAAGTGCTATTTCTTTATTATTGCAACAGTTGAATATAGGGCGAGCCAAATCTGGAGCACATAATTTTCTCAATTTTTTTAAATGAATGAATTTTAAAAACTGAAAATACACTTTATGTTCTTTTAGAAATATTGTACTTCGACGCACTAATGCCACACCCTGTATATAAATAAAAATTAAATGCTGTTCGTTGGTAACAGCTTAGGAAAAGAAAAATTGGGAAAGAAAAGACAAATTTATTGAAATTTGGACAGGACCAGTCGGGTCAGCTAGTTATAAATAAATTTCAATTAATTTTTTATTTTTTTTTAAGTGGATTAGATACGTTATTTTTATTTTTTTTGTAGGAATTAGAAAGTTTGAACAATAGTAATGGCAACGACAAAATAAATGTTTTGTGATGGTAACGAATACGGAATACGCATTTTTATTTGAAGGTTATTTAACGAGGTTATGGCAATATTGGGAATCTACATGAATTACAAAACCATAAAATGCGAGAGATTCGCATACTATTATCTATAGTTGGTCGCACTAAAATTACGAGGGACCATAGCGTTAAAATGTTTGGTCCGAATGTAGATTATAAGGTATTATTCATTGTCAACGCAGCCGAAATCGATATTGGAGCAAATAAATCCTGTGTATTCCTTTAAAAAGCGCCCCACACACTTTCGGGCTTCGTGACAGTTATAACCGAACGTGAACCCGGCCGGTTCCCCGAATCCTGCTAGGACACACACACTCGTTTTCTCTCCGAACTGTTTTAACTGTTCCGTTTTAGTAGTAAAATGGCGTCCAAACGTATTTTGCGTTTACTTGGAATCACGGTACCACTTTTAAAAACGAAGAAGTTGAAAAGACAGCGTTCTAGATGGGTCAAGGAGTGGTTGTTGCAGAGGAAAACAGTACAGCTTTAAAATCTATCCGATCTAATATCCAACACGCGGTCCAATCACGTACAGTACTCGGAGCGCACACACTCTCAAGAAAGCAAACAGGCCGGTGAATCACGGCATCCGGTCCCGACGAAATTCAACTGGCACCTGATGTTATTCGGGATTACCCGTTCAGGATAATTTTATTCGAGATTGCACATACACTTCCATGTTTAACCGTACGGTGTAGTCACGTTCGGTTATAACTGTCACGAAGCCCGAAAGTGTGTGGGGCGGTTAAGGTTTCTTGTTAATTTTATAATTATTGATGTTCCGTTTGAAAACCGAAACCTTCACAACATTGAAAGGCGGTCATTATATTTTTATGCATATGAGTACGATGTATTACGGTTATTGGGAACATTTACTCAGATGTACAGGATATTTCAGTATTAAGCTTCACCAATTAGTGCAGACATAATACTCCATTACATTTTTAAACAGTACCTATTAAAAATGTAAAATTTTCTTAGACATTTATTTACTGAATTGCAGTTACATACAAAAGTATAGGTATAATATAGATAGTAATAAACAAGTGTTTAGTTTAGGATAATCAACATGTATGTATAAAAATCATTTGTTAATAATGTGCCAACCAACTCCTCTGTTCACAAGCTTGTGTGATAATTTTTTCAAATAATACCTAATATTAATTTGTTTTTCCATCTATGTATTTACACGATGCTTATTTAGTTTTATGCTTCAAGTCCTGCTCCTAAAATCACACTGATTCTGAAACACCCTGTTTATATGAAAACCATTCTCTCGAACGTGAGTTATGTCACGTACTGTGACTCAATTGCAGACTCGGGCAGATTATTATACTTAAACTTCAATGGCTATCATGAACTCAACAACATTCAAATACATATTTCTAATTACTATGACGTCATCTATTTTCACCGTTTCATTTACCTACCTGCTGTAGTAAGCAGTTCTTTGCCGACTTTTACATCTATCGAGTTGACAGTTCCAGAATACCGCATAGTTATTCCATTTAAACTGAAAAAGGTCTCGAATGCGACAAAGTGTGATAGTTTTATTTACTTGTAAAATAAACGCAATATGTAAATTACAAAATAATAAAAAAAGATACATTTTTTAAAATTATACTTACTTAATAAATATACGTTATTTAATTACATAAAGGTATTTATGTGGTATTAAAATAATAACTAAATTTGTCAAAAATAGAAGGGCCGTTCAAATAAATGTACGTTAGAATTATTTTTTTTTTCCATTTGCGACAGCGGCGGAACAGAAAGGATAATAAAATGGAAACATTTGTCCATCATTTTTCAGAATATATATAATTGAAAGGGTTCTCTTTATAGTATAACGTTACAAAACATTAATTTGATGTTATAAATTCACTTTCATTTTCAAGTCACTTTATGTAGCTAACTGGCTAATTCAAAACTGTCTGTATTCTTACCTATTAGTAGCTGAAAACAACTAACTGTATGTATTTAATTTTGTAATATCTAATTCTTCAAATTTATTTTTAGAGGTGATGAATTTTTAGACGATTTCCTAAGTTCTTTGGCGTTGTCATTCAGACCTATGTACAGTTTTTTTCAATGTTTCCTAGCTTTGATTTTATCGATAAATATATGAAAGGTCACTTAAAAACCACAATATCCATTTCTTTTCTTCCATATGTGAATAGGAATTTATTGATAACGTTTCTAAAAATAGCATATTAAGGTGCGCATTGCATAATGACTCGCCGAAAATATTATTGGCTATGTACATAATATATACCTAATTTTATGTACCCATGTACCTATTTAAATGAGTTGCAGAAGAAATGTTAAATCTAAATAAGTAATCCTCTTGTTGTCTGTATTCTAATGTCGAAATAACTATTAAGTATTTAAAAAAATTGGTATAGGGGCTTAACAAATTACGATTATTGTTTTTGTATTTTACAAAAATGTCCGTCTTGTTTTAATTTTCTTATAGATAGATCTTTCAACGTACCCATCGGTGGATACCGATAAAAAAAAATAAATATACAGGGGTAGGGGATGATAGCATGACACACGAGGGCTAAACGGTAGTTGGGGTGGTCAAGTCGAAAGTCTGTGCAACCAACAGAAATACGCGTTACGATTGGTAGTTGCACGCGAGTTTTAATGCCATATGCCGTGATATCGATCTTTATAAAACTGCGCCCTGTAGTTGAAAGTTGCCGAGCTTCAGGAGAAAGTCAGTGCGTGTCGCGTTAGTCAGAACGGGAGCTGTGGGGCATCGTCGGCTGCACGTAGGTCTGAAGACGACTAAAAAGAACGCCTGTAGGAAAGGGCGTCGTCTAAAACCCATGCCGAAAAGCTTTTACATCCACTTAGTTATAGTGTTAAAGTGTTTTTTCATTTAGCTAGATACTAGATTGAAAACATGGGAGGTTGCGCATCTAAGGAAAATACTAAAAAACCGAAACAGGACGATAGCGGGTTTGTACTATTCGTATCCTGTATCCTGTTGATGTCTTTATGCATGGGTCAATAGCACGATGGGGTGCGCCTGGAATCTGTGGAAGCTTCTTTATGTATTGTGTTACCTGTCTCTTCGCTGTCATGTCAATTAAGTACGCATTACGAACTTGTTTTGCCTATTAAACTTTCAGTTTCATTGGTACAATACCTACATCATCCCTATTCTCGTAAATGGATTTTTTTTATGTTTTCATTTGTTTTTGCTGCACACTGGTACTGCACCTTATGTACCTAATTATAAGATTCATAATATATCAAGTATGCGGTATCTCTCAGTACATACATTTCAATTATTATATTATTATAAGTGTACAGAAAAATTGCATTAATTTAGCAATACCTACCTTATTGTTTTCAGTGGTAGGTAATTTTTTAAAACATTTTTTTTTTTTTTTGTTTCAAGCATAACAGAACTGATACAACTCGATTGTTTTCTTTTGTGTAACAATATAATTAAGAATATAATATAATAGATCTATATATTATTTAATTGTAAAATTCAGGAATTATACGAAGAAACCCTTCTTATATTTGATAAGATGAAACAGTGTATGCAAATATATGAATTAATCTATATAATATAAACACTAGCATACTTTCTGGTCATGTACTTAATACTCCATATTTTCAAAACGTATTTGTAAAAAATTTTATTTTTGTATATAAATGTGTTGTGAAAATTTTACAGATACGTTTTGAAAATATGGAGTATTCATATATAGATTAATTTATATAGGTATTTGCATACACTGTTTCATCTTATCAAATATAATATCTTCGTATAATTCCTGAGTTTTACAATTAAATAATACATACACGTGAATATTGATTGTTTCCTGAATTAATTTACATTATATTGCGTATTATGAAGGTGCACGAATATGTATTTTAAATTATAATCGTTATTGAAAAGACGTTTTTTAAGCGTAGCACGAATTTTGAGTGAAATGGGACTGATATAAGATATAATGAAGCTTTCTTTCATTAAAAATTCCCTGTCTACAAATATTGACCGTTTTTCTTTGTGATTATAATTGTCGAAATTAATTTCGTAAAATTGAAGCCTGCGTACTTTCATTAAAATTCCAATTACATTATATTTTTTATTAAAAAATGTCTGCATAGTGATTTGCCATTTGACAAAATAAATAGAACGACAGTTTTAAAAATAGCAAAAGAGCAACTAAAATAATGGAACGATCTTTGATTATGAAAAAGGGATATAAAACCACAGACACTGTTAATTCCTGCTAATAAAATTGATATATTCTTACAAGATTATTACTCAGTGATAAATTCTTTAAAATCTATGGCCTTAAAATTAATAAATTTCTATAATATAAGTAATGTATTTTTCTCTTTTTTTAAGATAATGAGATACCATAACGGGACAAACATCTTGTTAATTGAATTATTACGTGCGTGTATTATCTGTTGGTATCTTTATCAATAGTTATTAATTATTGAGTGTGATTTAGAATGTAATACCTATCATCAAGTAAAACGATTTTATAATTTTGCCATGAAATTTTTTAGAAACGCAATTTCTCGAGATTCTAACTTCGGACACGGTTCCTTATGATGGCCTATTAATTACCAGATAACTTAGAGCTAGTAATAAAAAGACAAACTAAAAAGACTAGGTATTTTACTGCAGCTCTTAAAATACTTAATCGGATTGCATTTCTTCATATATGTTTGCATGTTTGTGTTGTGTAAAATAGTATTTTGGAAAAATACTTTAGGTTTTGACTTCATTGGAAAAAATATTTTAATAATTATACTTATTGATACTTACATCTTATAAAAAAAAAACACATTTTCAGTAGGGTCGTTCTCTCGATTAAATTAACGCCACTTATACTGACTATTACTCAAGCTTTATTTAGTTTGCTTCTTCAAGGTAAAAAGTATGTCGTCAATTTTATGTATCGTTTTTTTTAATAACCAAACTTGTTTTTTCTCACAAAATCATTTTTTTCGATTACAGAAAATCCACTATGGTTGACGCCGCGGTGTTGGAGAAACTTGAAACTGGTTTCAAAAAGTTGGAAGCTTCCGACTCCAAATCTTTATTGAAGAAATATCTCACTAGGGAGGTTTTTGATGCTCTAAAAACCAAGAAAACGCCAACTTTTGGTTCAACTCTCCTTGATGTAATCCAGTCTGGTTAGTTCATTAGTATTTCAGTAATCATAACTGAATTTATTTAAATCACGATATTTTGTTTCTTAATTATATTTCATTTAAAAGTTGAAACCACATTTCTAATAAAGTATACCTATTATTTAATGTTTATACTGATGATATGTGGGTATGCAGATTATAAAAATTACGAATCAAAAATTAAATTAAATATTTTAATAAGATTATTTTGGTTAAACATGGGGAAGAAAAAGTTTTTTTTTAGTGGCAGGTAATATAATACATTAAAAGGAAGTAGATATACCTATCTCCATGTCAACAGTTTAAGATTAAATGTGCTCAAAAATTTGATAAATATTTTTTTTGGGGAAAAAATGATAGCAAACTAAAAATTAATCTGTATAAGTAACTAATTAATATTAATTTCATAGGACTGGAAAATCACGATTCTGGTGTTGGCATCTATGCTCCTGATGCTGAAGCATACACAGTCTTTGCTGATCTCTTTGATCCAATCATTGAAGATTACCATGGCGGATTCAAGAAGACTGACAAACATCCCCCTAAAAACTGGGGAGATGTCAGCGTTTTCGGCAATCTCGATCCTGCTAGCGAATTCGTCGTGTCCACTCGTGTCCGCTGTGGCCGTTCCTTGGAGGGATACCCGTTCAACCCTTGCCTAACTGAGGAACAGTACAAAGAAATGGAACAAAAAGTCTCCAGCACTCTCTCTGGACTCGAGGGTGAGTACACATTTGGCGTCGATTGGAAATTTGAAGACTACTAAATAATATCTTTATGGAAAACAAATTTGGGAATTTTTCATTTCAGGAGAACTGAAGGGAACTTTCTATCCACTGACTGGCATGAGCAAGGAAGTTCAACAAAAACTGATTGATGATCATTTCTTGTTCAAGGAAGGTGATCGCTTTTTGCAGGCTGCCAATGCTTGCCGTTTCTGGCCCTCTGGTCGTGGCATCTTCCATAACGATGCTAAAACATTCTTGGTTTGGTGCAACGAGGAGGACCATCTCCGTATTATCTCCATGCAGATGGGTGGTGATCTTGGGGCCGTCTACAGACGTCTTGTAACTGCCGTCAATGATATTGAGAAGCGCTTGCCTTTCTCTCATCATGACAGACTCGGTTTCCTTACTTTTTGCCCCACAAATCTTGGTACGACTGTTCGTGCCTCTGTGCATATTAAGGTACCAAAATTGGCTGCCAATAAGGCTAAGCTTGAGGAAGTTGCTGCTAAGTACAACCTGCAAGTTCGAGGAACTCGTGGTGAGCATACTGAGGCTGAAGGAGGCATCTATGACATTTCCAACAAGAGACGTATGGGTCTTACCGAGTTCGACGCTGTCAAAGAGATGTACGATGGCATCGCAGAGCTCATTAAAATTGAAAAGGAATTGTAAACCCCATACATTCGTATCTTTCGTGATTTATTACATATAAGCAATGATATACTATAATTTTTGTTTTAAGTATCTCGTTTACCAAAGGTATCATCAGAGATTGCTTTCAATGCTAAAACTACAATTTATAAGACGTTATGAAGTCTGAACCTAAGTTAGTGTAATCAGCTTTCTAGTCGACATTATTTTTAAAAACTAACACTTCATTTACAAATAATGTCAAACATTGGATTTACCCTAATTTATAATTTATTTTTATCTTCTCTTTATGTATCTCTAAAATAAGTATTATTTTCAACCACACGTTGCAGATTTATTACAGACATTTAATAAAAGACGTCCAATGTAGTTCCAATTTTTTATTTTTCCTATCACTACCGTATTTAAAAAAAGTGCATCAATAAATTTTGCTTCCGACTTCTGACGTCAAACTGAGCGGAACTTATAAACGCACGTATATATCCCTTTCCTTTAAATGTGAAATTAAATGGAGAGATATAGGTATAACTTGATGATGCAAATCTCCGGTGATAAATAACATATTTATGGATATTTTGAATTGTAACTAACACTTGACCTAAACACTTATTATGATGTACACAAATACGTACGTTATTTTGCTGATTTTCATTTTTCGGTTTATTAAAGATTCATAGAATAAATTTAGTTCTTTCCTTATCCGGAAACTCTACTGAAAAACAACTTGGAAGTGCCATTCACACTTTTTTCTTAATAGTTAAACAGACATATTATAATTTTTAATTTCATTTTGATGGATTTTAATGTAATGTAACGTTTTACTTTTCCATTACAGTGTTGATTTAAAATTGCATAACTAAAAAAAGTATATTTTGTGTTGTGGTAATATATATATATATATATATATATTACACTATATATTTAACACTCCCGCTGCCAATATCTCGGAAACGAAGAAATTTATTTTAGTTCCAGAAACTGGGGTTGTTAGGTCCCTCCAATAGCTTCAAATTGCAGTTATAATTGTTAGTTCAAATATATGTAAATCCAGTTACTTTTTAATAATTTATAATAGTTTTTTCACATATTTAATAAAATTAATTGCTGTGTATAGCTATTCCAGCCGACAGAAGAGGCTATTAACTGTTATACAGTTGTGTTCAAGGAGGTGATCCTAGATGACGTCCTCATGTTATAATCATATAATATATGTACATATTTAACGGCTCTGTTATTACCAATGATATAAAAATGACCTTAAATAAATACGAAGGCACTGCAATTTTTTATATTTTAAATTACATATTATGTTGCCAATTGTTCTATTACTTGTTGATTTTAAAGACATTTTATTTAACAAAACAATTATGTCCAAGTGTTACCTTATATTGTATACATTTTTAATCGATTATAGTATCTCCAAAACTAAACGATATAAAAATTGTTATTTTCACTAAACGGTACCCACACATTTTTTGCACTCGTTTTCAATTTAACCAATTTCCATTAAAAAAAGTTAGAGAATTCACCAAATTTGAACGTCGAATTCTGGAGTCGGCAGTAATCACTGGTTGATATAATTGTATGCAAATCCAACTCTGCCACCAGCCCAAACATTATAAGAGTGACAATAGACAGTTTATTCAAAGCAAATCACTAAATAACATTAGTATAAATTATATAATAATATTATATTATTATTATACAAAATATATAAATAGTTTAGTTTAGTTTAGTTAGTTTATTGACCACGTTTACATACATTAGTACATTTGAAGTCATAAATTTAGGTGGTAGATCTACAGTCACATCCATTTAAATAATCAATATATTCATCTAGAAAAATTTCTTGAGTAACTCACTTTTAGCAAGTTTAACAAATTGATTAAAGTTCATATTCTTTGTCTGAATGTAATAATTAGTGAATTTATTATACAAATTTATATCCAATTTGTTAAGCTTATTTGTACGGATTCGGGAATACGGCTAAATTAAATTTTCCGCAAACCTTGTATCATTGAATGTGTTCGAAATTTATTTAAATTTGGACGTATTTCTCTAAGTGTTTCAAGAATGTAGATACAAGGTAGCGGAAGTATGCCCAATTCGAGAAATATAGATCTGCATGGAGCATCAAATGACGCCCACCGAAGAACCCTCACAGCCGCCTTTTGATAGGCAAACACTCTATCTGCTTTTACCGAGTTTCCCCAGAGCAGTACACCCTATGTTAAATGGGAATGCACACTCGCATAATACACCATCTTCAATACATGGTTATTCAAACATTGTTTTAGATGCCTTAACACAAAAACCTGCGAGGCCAGTTTTGAGCAGAGATAGTCTGTATGGGGTATCCAATTGAGGAAAGTATCTAAAACAATTCCCACAAGTTTTACTGGCTCAGATTTATCAACCCATATGTCCGAGTTTATTTGTAAACATTGTGTTTTGTTTTCGTTTAACTTTAGCTTGTTAGCAGTGAACCACAGTTTAGCTTTATTCAGACTATCACCGCTCACATTTGATTTAACACAATACAACACATTTACCATTTAGAGTTGCTGGTAAATCATTAATATAATATAAAAATAGTATCGGTCCCAATACCTTTGCAATTTTTAAATAACATTTGTATCTATAGCCTTAGACAAATTAAACCTATCAAGCACATCATAGTAACCGACAATTTTAATGAACTTCGCTAACTCCAATGCTTTTATACTTCTTATAAATTTGTTTAGGTCTTATGGTTGGTCACCAATAGAAGAAAACGACCCTCTCGGCTGGACAATATTTTTACTAATCTCTTAAATAGCTTTTTGATATAAATATTTCAGACCAACAGGGTGTTACCTTTGATTTTAAGACTGTTCAAACTAACTTTTAAAAGTGGAGTTAATTATAGACCAATGACTCTTCACGAACCCGACACTAATCCTAGTCGATGCTTTTCGAAGGAGGTACCGTGAGGCAATTCACGATGTGAAAAGACAAGCTAATGATCAATTTATTAATCAATCTTGTCTATAATGTGGTAATATGAAAACTGAGGTACACTCAATTTTAACTATAAAAATATGTAATGGCAATAAAACACGGGTAATAAATATATTTTTTTGTCTTTATTAATATTTATCAAAGGTTTCACTAAGTTATTAAACACAATTACTGTATTATCATATAATTTTTATACCCCATTTCTTATCAGTAATTTTGCAAATCTACACAAATCAATAGTCGATTCAACAAAGTAATAAAAATGATATGGACTATCCCAATATTTTGTCTCTTAAATTCAGATCTCTAAAAATAGTTGCGAGTATAAAATACTTAAAAAAAAGTACAAAATGGAAAAAATCAATTAAATTAAAGATTTCACTAACCTGTGACACAGCAACACTTATTTTATGGATATTTTGTTTTTTTTTTTTTTTGTGGAAGATTAAACTGCTCCAATAAAAAGAAAATATAAAAATAGATCTTATTTGGTTTATTAAAAAGAAAAATCAATAATCTAGATGAAATGTTTTATAAAATTATGTGGAAATATTAAAAAAATATTATAAATATAATAGTTTAGTAAATAATTAGAGTTCAGTCTTTTCGGATTTAGGGTTACCTTTTCTGTCATAACCTTTCAATTCATTTGTGGCCTGTTTGGCGATATACTTGATAAAATCGTCAACTTCTCGTCCTCCCTATAAAATACAAGAATGTTACAAACAAAAATTGCTCCCAAATATTTTTTGTTCTAAACTGCAGGCTTGTTTAAATCTTACCTCATAACGAACTGGAGCATCCTTTGCATCTTTAGATGCCCAGTATAGAGTAGGGAAGCCACGTACTTCAAATGGAGCAGGTACATCATTTGCCGTTGCATCCATCTTTACAATAACTACATCCTCATCTTTTAGCTGTAAATAAGTTAATTAAAATGAAATATATTCTAGGGGCGAATTAATTTTCTGATCTTACAGAATTTAATTTAAACTATTCGCAAATTTTTAGTTCCTCAACTTACTTTCTCTGCTAGTTCATCATAGGCTGGTGCCAATTTTTTACAATGGCCACACCAAGGAGCATAAAACTCGATAAGTGTATCCTTTTCATTATTCACAACCAATTCGTCGAAGTTCTTTGCAACGGCAACTTTAACGGGTTCATTTTGACTTTCTGGAATAGGTTCAGATTTTAGGTAAGGCTCCAAGTTACCTTCCAAAACATCATTAACGAAGACTTCCAAGGCTTCAATTCTGAAAAGAAAAAGAAAAAAAAAATTGGTGAAACATGCTAGTTTATAGGCAATACTTGAATATCCTGTATCTATAAAATTACGTATTTCACTTACGAGAACTCGTCCTTTAGGATGAATTTTTGATTTTTGGCATCTCGTGCAACCACAACTGGTTTGTCCCCTTTGACGTAGTCTAAGCCGTACTCATTGAGTTCATGCTGGAAATCATCTTTCGCACTAATGGCAAAAGTTGCTTTGCCTTTGAATTCTTTAGCAATCTGAAATTATAAAGGAATAATATGTGGTACAAAAAAAATTTAATATGTATTACCTTCAAAATTCTATTGCGCCAGTAGTTGGTGCCTTTAGGGTTCTTGACATAGTCGACGGCATAATAAGCAACAACCAAAGGAGTTTTAAAATCATCCTTGTTGTCTGGTTTGCGATGTCCCACAAGTCCATGGCTGGACAATTGAAGTATTCGTTATAAAATGCTTAATGAAATAAGTAATATACTTACAAGATGTCAGTAATGAAATCGTTTAGATCTGCAGTGTTGGGTTTACCATCGTATTTAACAGTACCGTCTTCAAATTTGTTTTGTAGATGAGCAGCACGAAAAAGTACAACACCATCTCTGTAAAATCCATTACACATATTCGCTTGCATAAAATTATTTAAAAAAATGAAGGGAGTTTAATGGGTAACAAACATTTTACTACGATTATCGATGTTATGCTTTTTTAATTCACTTACTTGATTCCCTGTTTGTCCAATAGCTCCTTGAAAGTAGTGTGAGCAAAACGAATTTTCTCCCTCAATTTATCCGCTAATTTCAAAAAAGCAGCTTTCAATTCCGATTCCTTCTCAAAGAAACCAACAACGGCACTTTCTTTTTCTGTGGTCAAAAATTTTTCGAGACACTGGACTGTTTTCAATTCTTTAGAGCTTGGGCCTACTTGTGATTTCATATATTTCACGATGCCTAAAGCAGAAATTCAATTTGTTAGAAGTTTCTCTCAGTACTGTTTAAATAACTTTCAGATATAAAAAATAAAATAACAGACAATAATAAATTAAAACATATTGTTGCATTAGTTTTATCAAAGTGAGTTGAGCAATGAATCTCAAAAATAAATACTTGTTGTGTCTGCCGCAACACAAATATTTTCAATTAACTGATTGCTATTCTACATTCAATTATCATTGTCATAAAGCAGATATGATAATCAGCCATTTGATAATATAATAAGTTGTGCAAGATATAACTTACATTTTTATAAGGCTAATATAATAATTAAGAAATTTTCTAATTAAGAAGTAAACTTTACTTTTGTAGTGAAGTATTTTTAAAAAAGCAAAAGAAAGAGAGTTCCCTTAACACCATTTACAAAATTTACAAATTATATATGTACATATACAGGTTCGGAAAGTCCCCATGGTACATCGGCCGTTACGTGAGAGCGATAAAGAAAGTCATAGAAATGCGTGCGATAGACAAGGATGGTTTCATTGAAGACGTTTCGGCAAATGGACCATGTGGATTTTTCAGCCCTGTATTTAGTATATTTTTGTGTTAATTTAAGTTGGTTTTAAATAATAATAATAATAATAATAATAATAATAGTAATAGTGACCAATCAAACAAACTGGCCTGGCTCTTTATGCTTCTATTCCTTTTATTGAAAATGTTACCCCAAATTTGTTAAATGTATTTAAAAATGAAAACTAAAAATAGTTGTGGTAATATTCTATTAAATTAGGCACTTGATTATACTAATTAATTACCTCCTGCTTCTCTTGGACCATTATAGTCTTGAGAGAATTTACCATTCTTGAAAATCTTTAGTGTGGGATACCCACTAACGCTGTTCTTGTTACAAGTTTCTTTACCAGCTTCAGTACAATCTACCTTAACTAAAGCCACAGGGGGGTCATTTCTGATTAAATCTTCAGCGGCTTTGGCGTATTCAGGCTTCAATCTCTTGCAGTGTCCACACCTAACATACAAATTATGTAGACGAATAAGTTCAAGGTTATTATTACTTGCCGAATTTTACTTTTTTTATAGAAACATTTATTTAAAACTAAACGGAAACATTCAAACTCTTGTTTTTTTATGAAATACTTGCCATGGTGCGTAAAACATCACAAGGGCCGTTTCATGTTCTGCGATTCTAGAGTCAAAATCACCGTCTCCAAATTCTAAAACATCTTCTTCCTTTGCTATACACGAGTGGCACAAAACGCAAATTAATAGTAATTTAAATAAGTACATTTTCGTTTTACTATAAACACTTCTTGCTGGCTTGAAAATTTTCTAATTCTGGGTTTACTTTTCACTTTGGTCACCTGCCACGAACAATTTCTTTCTGGATTGTGTTAAATTTACGTGGCTTTTAAATTGCGCATGTCACAGCGTTGTCGATATTCTATTGGACGGCAATATAAAATGTAATGTTTTCATTGGACAGTTTTCTTATACGTTTCCAGATATTAAATACTAAACATAATATTAATTTAGTAAGCAACAACGAACTTATTGTTAAAAACATTTGTAAAAATGATATCTAAGAGATATCATTTATATCCAATCTGTAATTAAGAAAATACATACCTGTATCTTCCTATTAAGCGTCTACAAAAAAAAATACCAGACACAAACACAAATACCTAGATCAGAACAGTATCATCAATAAGCATAATATATTTTATTATTTATTAGGATCGCTCAGCAAAAATAAATTTTTCCGTTTTTTCAAAAGATAAAAATTTGTAAAAATAATAAATAGTAATTTTCCTTTTTTTTAATGACAATGAAATTTAAAAATCAATGTCTAGGTAATAATAACCTTGCTTATATCATATTTATATGTACTATTTTTATAAGCAAGGAATTTACTCTGCTTTTTACTCTACTCTACTCTAAATAGGATTACTTAAATCCATGTTTTCTGTGATACTAACATTGGTATATATATCTTTTTCTTGTAGAAAATCCTTGCTAATACACACGTCTAATACGTATCTAATAGTGGTCTATGGTATGGTATCTAATCCATACGTAACGCTTTTCGACGCGAGTGAAGTCGTGTGTTATTATGAATAGCTTTGTTCGCGGAGCTATTCAAACTAGTTCGGGATCAGTCAGAAGCAATCCTTTAGCTACTTCTTTTATACTATGCTCAGAAAGTAGCTGGACGACTGCTTCTGACTGATTCCAATCTAATTTGAACGGCTCCGCGAACAAAGCTAATATGTGTAGTTTGAGAGAATGAAGAGATTTAAACTACCACATGACCACAGAATATCCTAACTATAAGGATATTCTGTGACATGACAACTAAGACCTCTTTTATGCACGCGTTTTTCTCCTCTCAACGCGAAATTGAGAAAAACGCGGTATATTTCTGCTCCATTTGCAACGACGATTGCAAAATCCGAATTCAGTATTCGGAGTCGATGAGGCCACGTGGCGAATGATGCTAGAGACTACAGTTGTCCAGCTGTGTAGTGGTTTAATGTGCTATAACTTCAATAATTTTTTTTCTCAGAAACTATAAGGATTTTACAATTTTTTTTCAATATTGACTCCATTTCTCATGCCGCATCTATTCCCATTTTTTTTTGGATAAGTTGTGAATCACCCTGTATTATAAAACATACCTACAATATAATATACAAAAAAATTTAATAACATAATATATAGTATTAAAAATATAATCATTACAGATTTCTCCATTATTATAAGTTTATTTTTTAAATATTCCTAAAATTTTGGTTAATAGTTTATAACGTATAATAAATTCTAACCCTTAAATATAACCTAAGTACAAATTCTCTCGGAAAAGAATGACACGGATGACTAAAAGGTAGTCTTTTAATTAATTCAAGAAATGTGCTACAAATGTTATTTTTTGTGGATAATTGTTCAAAATTATCTTGAAATATCTTTTCAGTGTTACAAATGAGCTCAACAAAGTTATCGTTTGGCATTTATAATTGTCCAAATAAGGTCTATCTTCATTTTCATTAATATATAAAATAAAAATAAATCAACGAAATTATACCCACGCCTATGATTGCAATTCTTAGTACCCGTTGTCGCTACTCGCCTGAACGAACGCCAAAGCCGTCTTTTCTGCTGGAAGGCGGGGCATAAATGCTGCGCGGCGGAATCGACGCTAACCGTGCCCGCCAAGACAGTTGCGAAGCTGTATGAGCTGTGCTACAAGTCAGATATTCACCAATATTCAATTTATTTATAGTATACTCATACTGTCAATTCCGTGGAGTGGTATGTGGTCAAATATGAAATTTTCGAGAATAAAAAGTGTGCTATCTACATGCAGTAAAAGATATATAAGTAAAAAAGGCCGAAAATATCCTGTTGATCCAAAACATGTAGAGAAACTGCCAGGTAATCATCGTTCGTTGCATGTCAAAGGTAACCTTAACACTGAAAGTTTTGTTTATAGTTTTTCAGTACACTGTTAGTAAAAAGAATTATAGAAGAGTTTTCGCCTGGGGAAATCTAGAAACCGGTGCTTTAGGTGTGCCATATGTTGAAAACAATAAAAACAAAGATATAATACGATGTTTGAGTTTCCCAAGACGTATCACATTTGGCGAACAATTTGAAGTATTTATTATATTTGAATAATGTTTACAATCCCCAATATCTCCTTCATAGGTTGTATCGGCTGCCTGTGGATTCGGATTTACAATTTACGGTGTGAATAGTGACACAAATATTAAAATATACGGAACGGGCATCAACACCGACTCACAAATAGGTTACCATGAAGTAAGGCAATATAAACCTTTAGGAATAATCTTCCGTCCCCAACCAATTCCGTTGCCATTTTTAAACCCTGAAAAAACAAAAATTTTGAAATTGGCCGCAGGTAGAGCTCACAGTGTTGTTTTAACAGATGAAGGCATTTTTACACTAGGCAACAATTCCTATGGGCAGTGCGGAAGAAAGGTTATACCAAATGAAGACTATTCTATGAGTAATTACATTCATCATATTTCAAAATTAGAAGGCAAAAACATTGTCGATATAGAATGTGGACAAGATCATAGGTACAGTTTAAATATTCCAACAGTAGTTTGACACTTATTGTACATGTTCTTAGTTTAGCTTTAACAGAAGATGGTAATGTATATTCATGCGGATGGGGTGCCGATGGTCAAACGGGATTGAATCATTTTGATAATGTCGAACAGTTTACGAGAGTTAAAGGAGATATTGAAAATGAGAAAATTGTAAAGCTAGCGTGTAAAGCTGACTTCACTTTAGCTTTAAATGGTAACATTAAATATAGTAATCAATATTTTTTAACAGATAATTTTTTTAGATAAGGGAGATGTTTTCGGTTGGGGCAACACTGAATATAATCAAATTACATTACCGGGTGGTGATCAACAATTGTCCGTGCCTTCCTATATAGATATGTTAAAAAAAATTGGTAAAATCACAAGCATTGCGAGTAGTGGAACACTATGCATTGTCGTAAACGGTAAGTCTGCTAATAACATTTGGGAATTGTTATCGTTATGTATCTATAAAGATTTAAAAAATTTATGCAAGTGATGTAATTAATAATTTAACATTTAAATTGTTATGGATTCAGTGGAATTTGTACCGTTCCTGGCTATATTTTGAACTTTAAACCTATATTTTGAACTTTAAACACTTTTTAAGAACAAGGACATGTCTACTCCTGGGGATACGGTTTATTAGGTGTTGGACCTAACATACAACAATCGAAATTACCCATAAAAATTCCAGAAACGTTATTTGGCCTTAATGATTTCCAGCCCAATAATATTGTACAAAAAGTTGTCTGTGGTTTAAATTATGCTGTAGCAGTAACAAATGGGGGAGATTTATTTGCTTGGGGTAGGAATAAACATGGCTGCCTTGGATTGGGAGGAGATAAAGATCAATATTTTCCACTTAAGGTAAAGGTAATATTTTACCATTATATCGTAACAATTAGACATATCTTTTTTTTAGGTGTCTTTGGGGGGCCACGTTGATGAAATTTTTTGTGGTGCAGATCACTCGGTAACAATATGTAAGCCATATATATAATAAAACGTAAAAATAAATATGATTTTTTTTGTTTAGCATTTTTTTTTTGTCACCGTCGTAATAAAATTACTTTTTATAATAATAATATGCCAATATATTTAGAATTAACAGTATTTACATTTAAAAATATATAAACATGTTTATATCACCGGCAACCTTGACTAAAATTGTATTAACTAAAATACGAGACGAAATTCACATTTATACAATATGCCACTGGTGGTAAATGGAAGGAAATACGGAGACAATAGCAGCAAAAAAATATATACAGTTTTGAGTCACTTATACAATATCAAAGTATCTCTAAATCCCTGGTTTTTTTCTTGCACACAGAAAAGATGATAAAACAAATTCGCAAAAAGCTGCAGACTATCAGAACATACGTAATAATATCAAAGTGAACTTATTCCGTAACAAATTGTGTTACATTGTTTGTTAATATTCATTTTTATAAAAAAAAAAAACTGGTATCTACATAGTGAAAAATCAGAATTAGAATATAAGTTACATGCTTGTTTCACGTCAAATTAAACAATATATGAATAAGCAACGCACAGCTGCCACTAAATCAAGTTATATTGTTCCCATATTCAACAGTAACCAGTGTTTAATACAACCAATAAATGGGAATAAAAACATTATAGAACAATGTATTATGTTTAATAAAATTCAATTTTAATACCCATTTCCAAAACAAACAAAATTAAGAATTATCCTTATATTCTAATCCTGATACTGATGCAGTTAGATACTAACTATTGCTAATGTTCTTCAATTATGTTTAAGAAACTAAATATAATGCATATGTTAAATACAATTAAAAGCTACAATCTCGTAAAAATCATCTTTAGCTTGGGAATAAAACTGATTTGTCAATTTACTGCAATAAAATGGAATTCATACAAGCTATACATATATTATAAAATAGAATATTCTTTTTCATTCTGAGAAACAAATGATATATATATATATATAGAATTGCAAAAGTAAAGGAAAAAACATTGTGAGGGTGAATATTTCAATACACCCACACCCATTAGTTAAATACGTACTTATGTACTTATTTGTATAAAAATATATATTAAATTTCTTTGTCAAATGTGGGAAATAAAGGTTCACTTTTAATTATAAGCGGTGTATTGACGGTGGAACTGGAATCTATTGAAGTCGGAGCGGCATCCTGTCCGTCAATAGAATCATCAAAGAGCTCGTTGAAATCTATCAAGTTATTTCCGCAAGTTGCTAATTCTGTGCCAGACACCATAGGATCCGTTGAAATCAGTTGACTCCCTTTGGTATTTGAAAACAAGTTATTTTTTGGTTAAAAAAATTAATATGTATTTACATATTTAAAGTATCATGGTTTTTGGGGTTGTTCTATGCCGCGCCCTGTGTACCAAGTTGCTGCCACTTACAGACTTACAATGCATTTCCTTAGCCTTAGCTAGGAATCTTTAACCAGTGCTTGTTCTTGGGCCGAACCCCCCCCCAATCAAAGCCCCTTGCCCCGCCCTAATATTGATTTAAGTTCTTGGTGTAGGCTGTAAGGGTTGTCCCCTGAAACGTTCCGTTGTGGATTCTGTAACTGGTCACATGCAATGCTTCCAAATGTTTAGCAGCTATTCTTCAGTGTGGGCATCTTCAATCAGTCATGGCAAAGTCACCACTAGGGAAGACCAACAACAACTGACTGAATCTGACTGAACTGAACAACAACTGAAATCAATATCAGGGTTCTGACAATTAAAGTTGAGGAAATGCGATGTAAGCCTCTAACTGTCTACAGCAACAATATCACGATCTACTTAACATTTATATTAACTGTTTAAAATACGACTTATAATATTAATCTGTGAATATTATTGCAATAAAGATTTATATTTATGTGAGAAGTATCATGTTTTCAATTTAATCAAAATTCTCACTAACCTGTGGGAGAATTTAAATCATCTCTATTTTGGTTAACGGAAAGTCCATAACTTGGTTGATCATCATTGAAAAGCTAAAAGAAATCCTTTTGTTAGATACTTTAAAATTTCATAATACGATAATGTGATGCATGAAGTCTAAATTAAAATAAAAATATGTATTCTTTTGCTTTGTTAGTTGGTCAGACCGAAGGGTAAACTGCAGGGGAATTATGGTGACGTACATGACAGCGTAAATAGCACGGCAGCTGCAATACACATACGTAGCTAGTTATCTTAATTTTCCACCATTGGTGGACATTGGTGGACAGAATTGCCGCATCAACATTAATAGATCAGAAAAAATCATTAAAAATACATGCGTGTTTTAAATTGGAACTTGAGAACTAACTGTAGAATGTTATTTGAAACTTTAACGGCGAATCAGGCCGAATACGATTAGTTTGAATAAAATAAAATTGAAATTCAATTCACTTAGATTATTCGAGCAAATTTATCTGTCAAAATCCAACAATATTTTTAGTTAAATGTAGAAATTTGTTTATTATATTTCTACATTATGGTATTTTTCAAGATCAGATACAAAATTCAAATAATTTTTACCGATGTAAAAGTTTTAGAGCGAAACAGATTATCTGAAAAATGCAATTTAATGACCTTATTACACAAACAAAATAATTTTGATTTACTTCCGAGCTATTGATTCTTTTTTCCACTTGTTGGGATTCGCCCTGTATATTACTGAAACAATATAGAACAAAAATAATATTTTTTTGTATTTACCCCTCAGGTCAGACATTATTTTAAAACTGTTTTAAAAGCACAATCATAAACAAAAAAGTTTGTAAAGCTGTCGACTTACTCCAAGAAGTGCATTAGCATCCAAACTGTTGCAACCATGAAGTATATCTTTTAGTTGGTCAATCTCACTCTGGGTACTTTCCAAATGTAAATCTAAATCTTCCCTACAACATTCATTAGTACCAAGTGTACTAACGTCATCATTAAATGTTAAACATTATTATACATACAAATACTGCTCCTATAAGACTAAAAATCTAATTTTGATTATGTTCCTGTAAATGAAAAATCATCGAGCAGTTTCGTTTGGATGTTTTGAAAGCCTGAATTTCCAGGTAAATAAGAGATGGACCCCAAGGTAATGCTTTTCATTTTGGAGCACGTGGCCAAATAATTATGAAAATACTCGTTTAAGGTGAATTACAGAAACGGAAATATTAGTTAGCTGAAATGTGACAGCAGTGCAGTATGTATTAAGGACATATGTATTTCATATATACAACATGACCTGTATCCTAATTTATTTTAAATCTAACCGTTAACTCACCCTTAAACAATAACTGAAAATTCCTTTAATAAATTACATACCCAGAGTTAATTTTATAATCTCTTGTAGCAACCGTCATGTCCGTATTGTTTCCTGTATTTATATCTGTCAACACAGCAGATGCGTTACTTGTGGTATTGTTACTAGTCTTTTTAGAGTTTTTCCCATTTAAAATATTGGAATTGTAACTTCCATTTACCAAGTTTGTCAAAAGAGTGTCTCTTGCTGTTGGATTTAAAAAAACTTTTTCATTCGATTGACTTGTATTGGACTGTAAATCGGTTAAGTTTTCTTCAGTTAGTTCATTGTCAGATATAAGTTCTTCAGGATTTATTTGGGTAATCTCCTATCAAAATTAAAACTTAAAATTACACGTACTGTTAAATCGGAACACTTACTACAAACTCAGGTTTATCCCAAAAATTTTCTGAAATCGTTTCGCCCGTTCCTTCTGCTGGCGAGGATACAGATCCAGATTGAAATTTACCATCGCCAGATTGTGGTGATGTAGACACGTTTCTTACAGGGCTTGCTACCTGAGAACACGTTAAAGATAAACGTAATCATAATATTAAATAGGTAATTGTACTCACGACTGGTTGATCTTCAATTTCATGTTCTAGTAATTCCTCAGGAGAGATTTCAATTTCACTGTCTAATTCGTGAATAGTTGGGCCTCCATCTAAATCGGATCTTACAGGTTTTTTTGATTTCGACTTTTTAGCAGGGCTCTCATGCAGCATTAAAGGCATTCGCCTTTTAACCCCAACACCCATTCTAGATGCAGTTGAAGGTTGTACTAATGTGACCAAAAATTGTATCAACTAAAAATTTTTTAAACCATTTTACTTGACATTTCTACTAAAGAAAAATAATAATAATAATAATAAATAATAAAAAGAATAATTTTTTCAGTACAAATAAAAATCATTTATTGTAGTTTGGCTTTACCTTATTGACGATCTGTTGTTGTTTAATGTGTTTCTGTCTCAACATAGCAAGTTCTCTCCATAAAACAGCATTTTCCTGTTTCATAGCAGAAAGTTGTGAATCGACACTAGATTGCCGAGTCTTAAGTTGTTTCACATCCGTTATAACCTTAGCAATATCATCATGCTTTAAAACATTTTGTACATTGTTTTCAGCAGATTTTGAAGCAGTGACCTAGAAATTAATTGGTAAATTACTTTGTCAAAACTAATTTTATTATAATAGACCTTCCGTTTGATGTTTACGAGGATTTCAGGTTGGTCCTTCTGGAAATAAGGATGATAAAATTGATTTTCATCTTTATCTGCATCCATTGTACCATTCTCAACGGTTGACATTTTATGAAAACCATCTGTAACAAATTAATATAATACTCATTTGGCCTGATATGTTCAACATTAGTTTTAAGGATATGATTATATGATCCAATTTACTTAAGCCCTTACTTTTACTAGCTAATAAAATTGCATACATTTGCTTGTGGATTGTACATGTCATGACTCAATATTTGGACCCCCCATTTTATTTAAATGAATTCCTTTATCATCGCAGCTAGAGATAATGAAAGAACAGTTCTATGCTAGCCATGACATTTTTGAGTCCTACATGCAGTTTTATATGTTACAGTTTTTGTTGCGTTTCGACTTAATCTATCTAAAACCCAACACGTTCTCATCCACTTGGTTGGTTTTTAGTTGATTATCAGTCCCTGGCATATTCAAAAAATATATGGATTTGGAAATATCTACCGAGATAAATAAAATGCCATTATTATTTTTTTCTAAAATAATACAGGTAATATATAAAGTAAAATCTTTACAACACATTCAAATGTTATATAACATTAAAATACCCCATATTAAAAATTTAATTAAACCACTATCAATGAATTGAAATCAGATGCTTACAATAGAATTTGCTAGTAAAAGTTACTATTTAATAATTTTGGAAGGCGATAACCCAATTCTTCAGTTTCCATAAGTTCTGATAAAAGTCTATATAATTATAAAGGGAAAACTAAAGAATTACTTGATTGAATCAGTTCAACAAAGTTATTCCATATTTTGAGAAAAATCTAAGAATATTTAATCCTTCAAAACTTCTAAACTTCACCTTTTGTAAATTTGTATGGATGTGGTAACATTTATATTAGACTGTGTGATGTTAGAATTAATTTTCGACCTTCAAAACAAACGTTTTTTGTTTAAAAATTTACACATTTATTCATTCAGTGTGTCCGGTAAGTATTGACTAATCTCTTGGGAGCAAATTTTGGAATAGGGAAGATTGAAATAACTAGCAATTCCCGTATTTTTCTTTCTGATGTTCCTGTAAATGGAGACAACTTTGAAACCACCTTATATATTTTGACAAAATTTTGGCGCAGTGTATTATAAATAAACAGATCATATGCAGAAAGGGACTCTTATATAAAAGTATAAAGGTCTAAAACTGCTAACTGGCCAGACTTAACTTTATTTAAAATGTGCATTAAAAATTAAAAATCTATTACACTACATAATATATTTTATAATATTCAATGAATACTTTTAAGGCTCGTTCAACTGATATATTTCTTACTTTTATTTAATTTATAAATGTTTATCTTCGTCTATAAACCACCTTTTTGGATTTGGGCAAAGTTATATACTAACTAACTAAATGCATGAAATAATAAAAAAAACTTGTTCTAATTTGTTTTTGGTATTGTATCAAAAACTTATTTAATTCAAAAACCATTAATTTAGAGAATAGAATACAATACGTTTTTAACAGAAAGTTGTTCAGAGTTTATAAAACGTCAAAATTTTGGAAAAATATGTGTAATATAAAACAGTTTTAGCACCAAATCATAGTCTTACTTATTAGGAATATAACTATGCCAAAATTTGATCACAATATACCTACAAGGTGAAAGTTAAAATACAAAATGACTGGGTACTTTTTTGGGGTCCCACATGTACATTAGGGGAACGTTATATATATATTTTTTTTTTATGTAATTATTTCAATATATTAATATTTTGTTGTACATTTTAGCCATTTTAACCTTGAAAAAGATAATAAATAATTATCAAAAGCTTGGTTTAAGTTAAAAAAGAGTTTTCCTTCAACTACCACTTGACGACATCCCCAATATATATATTTTTTTGGTCTCTAACTTAATCGTCAAGATTAACTTTGTCATTTCAAATAAATATTCTCACAGGAGTATTTTTGTATTTAAATGCACCATTATGGAAGAAATTTGTTTTGGTTAGGTCAGGACATTCAATTACTTACACATATTTAATTGTCGTACGAAACTACTCATATTGTTATGTTTGTAGTAGAGAGGTAATAATTCATACCAAAACTGCGCTTGATTTTGAATAATAAAACTGTTTCCAGCCTAAAAACAAAAATTTAAGGTATGAGATAAAAATGTTGAAAAAAAACCACCAACAATACATAATATGTATAATATAAAATATTATAAAGGTAATTAATTTAGTGGAAAACGCTTACCGGACTCCAACAAATCAAATGATCCGTAGCTGGGTCATTTACCATTTTCCATAATTTACCTAAAAAGGCTGGAATATTTGCGGTGTTTTCACCTAAAGGCTGCATGTTGATAGGCATTCGAAAAAGTATGTTTCACAACTGGACAAATAATGATTCAGAATTACGTGTCCTAAATTTCACATTTTACAATATTTCGTAAATTATATTAGTCTTATGTCTAAATCAAAACACACCACCATCTTGCATTTCTTTTAACATAACTACGTGTTGTAGAGTAGTGACCATAGACAAAACAAATAAGAGGTTGCTTATAGATTATTGTCAACGTTAAAAATGTGACCGTCAGAGACATCTATTGTGCTCTTGGAGTAAAACTATGTGTTTAAGTTTAGGAGACTGATTCAACAATCGGCATTCAAAATAGTTGAGATGAGCTAGGATCTCAGATAAATAAAATACAACTTATAACACGGTAACTGATTAGTTCAAGATTTTTTTTACCTAAAATAACCAGATAGGTACAATTTTCTTTTACAGCAATTGTTAAATTAATATGATATGATTGCACAAATTGAAATTGTTGGAGTAACTAATAAAATAATAAAAAAAATACTTATATTTACCTACATGGCACATCTCATGCATAAAAAGCAGTAGTTAGTTTTTTTTACATACTGATACTTGGAGTGCGTAAAATTGAATTAAATCAACCTGATAAACCACAGATATATTCGCTAGTTTTACAAGCTGTATCATGTATCTTTCCAGCTTTTTAAGTCTCATCAGTACATTGTAAATTGTATTGTACAAAATAAAATGAAATACTTTTATTTTTGTAAGACGGATCTCTAAATTCCTATCTACGGAAATGATCGAGTACAGTCGACAAACACATTTTAAATATGTATTATTACTTTGGATTTGATTTTGTACACCTTATTATTAATCAAATTATACATATTTTGATTTGCCACATCGCCAATTTCGTTTTAAAGTAGGTACCTACAATAGAGAGACCCCCCTGAGCAACGTCACCACCTTTTTCACTGTAATAGGCTGGTTGGCGGCTCAGGTGGATTGATCTCTCTAATGGGAGGATGTACAAGGGGTCCAATGGGGCCTAAGTGCTGTAGCTTTGCTACCCTCCCCACAATTCCAGACTCCAGACTCCAGGTACCTACAATTTAATTAATAAACATTGTTCAATTAAATTTTTAAGAACATTTTTCCAGGGACGTATGTATATCAAAATTATACGTGCCCTGGGCAAATATGATCTGCCGCCCCAGTACCTGTTAGTAAATGTAAAAAAAAAATCCGAGCTGAAAAACGCCTTCCGCGTATCAAAAGTTATTATTTTTGGAACTTATTTTTAAATTGACTTTAGGGTCACCTAACTCCGCGGTGCGCTACTCTCGATTCCGGTGTAAATTTAACGCAGTGTTGCCAGATGTGGCGATTTATCGCCAATATGGCTACTTTGCAACAGAGAAAGAGACAAAAAAAATCATTTGGCGACTGGCGACATATTATGGCTACTTGTCACTCATTCTGGGCGACTTATTAGCTACAAAATTGTAACCGCGGTCTTATAAATACATAATACATTTCTTCTTATAAGCGAAAAAAAGATAAATGTCTGGTGACAAAATTAGTATTTTTCATTTTTTATATTGGCAGAGCATATTTGTACGTCGCGCCGCCGCGCCATTAATCCATGGCTAGAAATTGGCCTCAATGATTTGGGATCGAGGGGAATTATACCTCTTTATCCTGCCTCATCTCGTGTAGGCCTGGACAGCCTTCGTAGGTGGGCCCCATCCGTCGTCTACCCCGACCGCAAATGCGGCCGGTGTAGGCGCTTTGTGGGACCTCCTTTTGTCCTGCCTGGGCCCCGCCGGCTAGGGCCCTTTCTTCTGTATTTGTACGTCATTAGTCCTTCTCTTCCATTGCTTGGATTCTAGAATTCTACCAAGGAGGGTTCTACAGTACTACAATTGTAAATTGTCATTGTCATTAGTCATTGTAGTCATAATTCTCGTTAATTAGTAAATTATAAATTTTTTCAAATATTTAAATAATTACGATCTCTTGGACTCCAGACATCATATTGAATAATTATGTGATGTGGTTTTTACAATGGGCAAGGTGCAAGATAAATCGTGTAACCGTGTGTTCGTGTAACATGGTATACTGTAACACAGATCGTATCAAATTTAATATAATTTTGAATTTAAATGAAAGTCGCGAACTACATATAAAGGACAATTTAAAAATTTGAAGTATTGCCGCCAAAATGCTAATGTAGTGATATGTGATTCTAATCAAATTCTGATTTGTTTAAATGAGCGATTTAATTGCCTCGTTACTTGGTTTATTATAACTATGAATTAAGCAACCCTTGTCCCTTAAATTTGTCTTCCGTCGTTTAAATTCTTCTTCTTCTCTAATTATTTTCAAAAGTTGGCGACATATGGCGACTTTGTTTCTCTATTTTGGCTACTTGATAAAGCTAATATCTGGCAACACTGATTTAACGGGACGATGCCAGTGCCCTTTATATCCTTCTTGACGTGACACAATTGGCATTCGAAAGGATACGATTATATGTAATTTATAGGACGGGGAAGAAAAATATGAGAGAAATTTATTTGTAGAACAGTTCCAGTTTTGTGGGTGTTTTGCAGTTTAGATTTTAGTAAATAAAATCAAATTTCGATCAGTAGTAACTAAATTCTAACCACTAATGAAATAAAATAATTAACTGAAAATTTCATTTAAGATATCTCTAAAGGTTTCTACACAATCAATTTTTTAATTTAAAGCCCCGAAAATGTTTATTACAAAAAATGAAAATTTTGAAAAACCGGTACCTATGATCAAATGGAAAATGGGGGGTCTATTTCCATACGTGAAGGGACGTTTTTTTTACGTGATTTTAGAAAACTTCGTGGGTGCCATACTCATTTGATGACTCGTTTAACCCCCGAACCTAAAATATCCAGCGCACACGTGCATGCGTTAAAGCAAAAAGTGCTCGAGTTACTTTTGAGGCTGACTAACTAGCGTTGAGCTAGCTTTGCCAGATGGAAAAAATAATTGACCAAGGGATTGTTATTATTTCTTGCAACATTACAAGATTTTTTCAAATATTTTATCGTGAACGAAGGCGAATGAAAAACGTTTTGTGATTGACGTAAGCTTCATGATTGTAGAAAAAATTCACTTATTGTTAGAGAGTGATAGAGACCTAGTAGAGGTTCATCCTCAGTTGATAATTTCGTGAGTACAAACGAACAGATAATGGTTAAAATTAGGATATTAATTTAATTATTACCATTTGATTTATTAACGAAATATAAACACGTTTTATAAATCAAGTATTAATAATTTTATCACCTACCATATCTAGGTGATGTCAAACATTTACATTTAGTGCAATGATATTGGAATGCAATCATAACATTCCTATGTAACGCACATTAAACAGAAACAAATTGTTGTTTATATTCTTCGAATTATATAAAGTAATATCACATAGGTATCGTAATATCAACTATTTTAATTATATATTATATTTTGACGATATTATTTCAAGAATTCCAAACAAAATGAATAAAAACTTAACTATCACAAATATTTAATAAATTATTTCAGGAATATGTTATATATTTTAGTTTTTAAATTGCAAAACATAAAAATAGTGTAAATAACAATACTAAAATAATAATCTTGTTTACAGTTTACATATTGGGTATATTTTTTTTCACCTACGTTACATAAAAAAAATGCAATACTCAACCGAATACATTGTAAGTATGTATATAATGTAAATTTTTTGGGTAGCCGTGTCCGGCGACTGAGATTCTCTAACACACTCTTACACACGAGCGTTGTTTTACCGATCGGCACGATTTTGTGTGTAAAGATGTATTTAACTATGTGTAATTTAAAATACCGTCCGTGTGCAAGAGCCGTAACGGCTTGATCTTAGTTTTCATATGGTACTTTAAATCTCTTCATTCTCTCATACTCACATACTAGGTACAACATACGACTTCATTCGTGAAAAAAAGCCGATAGTTAGACAGCCAGTCAAATTTGGAATGAAAATACTAGATGGCGACTCTCTTATAAAATCCCTGTCATCTTTATTTATATTTTCAACAAGGGTTGGTTGGTCGATTAGTTGTCTTGATTATATACAAACAAGAATAATAGACTCTTTTAGTGTGACGTCACATATTTAGGCAACCCGAAACAAATTATCATAGTTGAAATTGTACAGATAGAATCTGACCCTTGTTTACTATTTACACAGATACTATAGAAATGAACAACTTCAAATTAACTTATTTTTACAAGGATTTCGAAGTATTTAAGAACAGCCAACACGTTTTTCGTAAAATAGATACACTAATGTGCTTAAAATTTAAGTTATAAAAAAAATGTGATACAAAAGTTGCACAATTTTTTATGAAGTTTTCGAAAGTAATAGTGGAAAAACAAATGAAGTCCGAACAAAATGGCTGTGGATAAGTTTGTTAATTTAAATGGAACACCCTATATATTTTTACATACCTATTTGGATAGAACGTTCCCTGTCGAGCATAATCATACTATATGGTTTATTGGGTCCATCTCCAACAGTAAGTGAGATAATATTAAAAAACGAAAAGGTTTTTTATTAAGAAAATATGACATTTTGTAATTGTTAGACCTTTTTCAGGCATTTCTGTCTTTTTTCCAATTACGTAAGGATTTAGATTTAGTTGTAATACGTTTTGACATATCGGACATTGATATAGTCCAAAATACGTATAGGTATTTTAAGGAGGTTCGATACCGAAAAATTTTATTTTTTCATTTTGGTCTATCACCATTGCATGCAGACACTAACGCCTCTTTCACACGGACGTTATTGTGCCGATCGGTATTTAAAACGATCGGCAAAACAACGATTAAAACTTTAAATTGCACATAGTTAAATAGAGCTTTACACACAAAAACGTCGCCGTCAGGTCTGACGGTCGACTACCGACCGACAAAACAACGTCCGTGTGAAAGAAACGTAACGGTCGGTAGCCGACCGTCAGACCTGACGGCGACGTTTCTGTGTGTAAAGCTCTATTTAACTGTGTAATTTAAAATTTTAATCGTTGTATTGCCGATCGTTTTAAATACCGATCGGCAAAATACCGTCCGTGTGAAAGAGGCGTTAGGTATTCACAGAAAAAGCGACAATTTAAGTAAGGTGGCGTGACTGCCGTGTTTGTTTTGTACTTATATAACAACGATTACAAAATTCTTCCGTTGGCGCCGCAAACATTTTGTACAGTTTTACGGAAAACTATAAAATATCGATAATTATCGTGTCATATTTTTGTGTATAGACAGGGAATTGTGATGTGCCACACATGAATCGGTTTATTGAAAAAAAAAAAAAAAACAGTGATGTCTACGAAATTACCGAATTTTTGAGACATTTAAGCAAACTTTAAAATCGCTGACCGTGGTTAACGTGTGCTATTGTAAAAATACTTGTACTGTGGTTTGTTCGTGGAGTGAATGTATGTTATTGAACAAATATATTTTGCCGAATTACCCAGGTTTTAAGTTTTTTAACAAATGTCAATACAAATGTAGTTTTGACAAATTACCCAGGGTTTAAGTTTTTGTGAACTGAAAATTGAATACATAACGCCAGTATTTTCCTGAGGTTGTACAGCAATCCTGGCCTAGTTGTGTTGGAGTCTCGATTGAAAATTGGTGAGTACATATGCTCATTTTCGTGAAAACTATTACAAATTTACTTGATATTGCACTATATTTGCCGTAGGTACTACAAGTAGGTTATACTATAAATTTACTATCGAACAATGACGACTGCTGATAAATCTGTTCGACAAGCTCTTAACTTAACAAAATATAAATAAATAGGTTTAAACACTTACCATAATTCATGTTGTTCACACAATCACATAAAAAATTCACAAAACCACATGCACAAAAAGTATTTATACACAATAATCACAAAAAATAGAAGAAATATCTTAAATCTCTAGCGATGTTCAAACCACCACGAAACACATTCAGAAGGACGAATATGTATGTACACTTCAATCCATCAAATTATGACTAGAAAACTTAAGGAACAAACAAATAAAATTACTCAATTTTTTTTTTAAACAATGTAAATCGGGACCGTAACCATTCATAACAGACTGCCAGCTTTGCGGCTAATTTGGATTGAGCAGTGAGCCTGAGCTTTCGGCACAAGTTAAGCCGGAATCGGTCCGACTCGGTGCCGTCCGGCAACAGGTTTTCTTGGACACCTGCATCATAAACAACACTGGTTCGGGGTTCGTGGAAATATCAGTTCTGGGAAACGAATTGTATCTTTCCTTATTTATTATCTGTCCAATATGTTAATTTATTATGTAGGGTGTCAAGTTTTCAATTTCACATGATGTGTTTTTTTAGTAAGCAGTAAAATTAGATAACGCTATTTAGTTGGATTTTTTTTTCTGAAGTGTAGAACTAAGGCAAGGTTAAGATTTTTATAAACCGATACCTACATTACATTCTGTACATTTAACTTTTTAGGACTAATTGTAAGATTAAGGTTAAGTTACGGCTAAGTTAGGACTAATACCTTTTTATAAACCAACCATTATTTATGAACAAATCCAGCAGATTTTTACCAATTAGATAGGCGACTAGCTCAAGTTCCATCCACTATACACATCTTCTATTCGCAGGATTAGAAAATAGTAGAAAAAAGGCCGGTTCACGTTAAAACGCGATTCGCAGTTTTTATGCGAAAAAAATGACCGACACATATTCCGAAAAGAGTTTAAAAACTATGACATAGCTCTGAAGTGACACAATTATTGGTGTTATATGAAAATTAAGAATTTTTCCACAAACTATTGAGTATATTGTTCATTCTTAAGTGAAAATAAATAGTACTTGCAGGTACATGCAGGTGTTAACATATGCATGTGTTAATCAGAGCTGGGTAATTCCTGGTGAAAAAGTAATTAGCAATTACAATTCCCTTTTTTTCCTGTAATTGTAATTGTATTTAAGTACTTTTTTTTATTAAAGTAATTTGGAATTGTAATTGCAGCAAAATTGTTATAGGAATTGTAATTTGTAATTATATTATTTGAACTAACGAATTACAAATTACTTCTATAAGTACAAATACTTTTTCCAAGCGTATCCTTTTTTCATGCGTATTGCGTAATTGCGTACAGATTTGCAGACTTCTATTATTATTTCATTTGAGGAAAGCCTTGTGCCGCGTGAACAATAAAAAGTGATTTGGTGAATTAACCTCAGAATTAACAGAGTACATTTTATTTTATTATAATTATTATTAATTTAGAAAATATACGAAGTAAAAATATGTTGTCTATAGCATCAAGTTTTATAAAAATATATATTATGTATCTATGTGTTACTGCTCTTATTTTGAGTTGAGAAAACTTCTGGTTCGGTTACTCAGCCTTTCACTCGTACTTGTTCGATTCGTAATTTTTTTAATAATAATTATTGCTTTCCAGTCTACCCAAAACTACTGTATTCTATATTTTGCAAATGTACTAACAACCAAAA
>NW_019416607.1:280800-295317 GCF_000390285.2 Anoplophora glabripennis
AATTAACAGAGTTAGGGAGGCTAGAAGTTAAGGGAAGATTTCAGAAATTTAATTTTGTTAAATCATTAAAATTAACGATTAAAAATTTGATTTTTTGTTATAACTTTCTTATTAAAAATTAAAAAATATATCTATTTCTCTGAAAAGAAAAGTTACATATTTTAGTGCAGATTGAAAAAAAAAATTACAAAATTCAATAATTTTTCTGTTTGTTATGATTTTTTTTAAATTTCTGAAATCTTCCCTTAACTTCTAGCCTCCCTAACTCTGTTAATTGTAATTAAGCTTTTACTAAATTTTGACGAGAAGTCCTGTGTGATATAGTCAGAATTTTTGATACATTTTTTACATGATAATCACTGACAGCTATCATCTGTTATCACTACAAAAGTAATTTATTACAATTAATAAATAAGTTAGTTTTTTTTTGACAAATTTATCCAGGTATAATTAAGGTTCAATAGTTTTATAAGCATGTAATGCAAAAATTTGAATAAGGACCCAGTTATTTTAGAAATTTCAGGTGTAATAAAAACGATGATTATAATGCAGTTTATTTTTATTAATAATATTTTATAAATAAACTATATTATTCCTTGTATATACCGGGTAGGAAAGTACCGATGGTCTATCTGAAGTTACGTGAGAGCCATAAAATAAGCCATAGAAATCCATGTGATAGACAAGGATGGGTATAGTGAAGGCGTCTAATAGTCACCGCCCATTTCGCCCTTCCACAAATAAGAAGTGGATCTTATTTGTGGAAGGGCGAAACGGGCGGTGACTATGAGACGCCTTCATTATAGCCATCCTTCTCTATCGCATGAATTTCTATGGCTTACTTTATCGCTCTCACGTAACTTCAGATAGACCATCGGTACTTTCCTACCCGGTATTAATAGTATCAGTTGCATAGAAAATTTCGAAGGTCATCTTATTTCGTATGCTGACTGCACTCATTTATTCTGGTAATAACTGGTCTGATCTGTATAATACTGCTGAATCTGAATTTAAAAAAATGCAAATGTGGCTTGACTTCAATAAATTAAGAAAAATTCATACCACTGATTGTGCTCGGCTTTTCTCGGCCAGGCTTCCTATTCTGGTCCGGGTTCGATCCCTGGCACCGGCACTGGCAATGCCGATGGATAATGGGTGTTTGTCCTCGTTTTTTCAGGTGTAACCCCCTTCCGCACAGCCTTTGACTTTGGATTTGGGGGTTGTCTCATTTCTGTGGTGTGTTTTATGTTTATGTTTATGTTATTGTTCTAACAATAATGATTGTCGGTTTCCTCATATACAGAAAGGACATGACATTAAATACCTAGGTATTATCCTGGATCAGCACCTAAGATGGGATGAGCATACTTTTTATGTATCAAGGAAGCTTAGGCAACTAGCACACCAATTTTACACTTTCAGACAAATTTTATCACAGCAGAATTTAACCATGCAATATTATTTTAACAGAATCAATCATACGGTATTGTATAACAGCATGGGGTGGTTTAAGTAAGTTTAACACCTTCTTACATAATGTTCAAGCTGTTGAAAACACCATAATAAAAATCATATTTGAAAGAAATAAATTTTATTCAACTGATCAGTTATACAAGGAAACAGGTTTTTTGAATGTAAGAAATATTTTTACCTATCATTGTTTGCTGTGGACTTTCGACAATAAAACTACATATATCGTGCAAAGAAATAAAGATACTAGATTTGTAAAGAATTTACATGTAAGCCTGTCTTTATTAAATAAACATGTAACTACACGTAAATGTGTAGTTACATATTCGTAAAGCGATCATTCTTCGCAATTTGTACTGAATAGCATGTAACAACGAAACACAAGTAACCCTAACATTTGAAAGTAAAACTAACAAATTAAAGAGAATATCACATTCCTACATTGTCAACACCTTTTTGTTTTTGATCGTGATAGTGAAATGTTTTATTTTAGGTAGAGATGCATTTTTTGGATTTAGGTTTTATTGCTGTCGTAGGAAGGGGGGTTGTGGCAGCTTTTATTTAAAAATTCCTCACTACTCGATTTATTTTCTTATATTGCCAATTTAGGTACCAATTTAGTCACTTTAAATCAGCTTAATCTCGCTTCTGTAGAGTACCTACTTCCAATGCACGTAGAAGACTTTATACCAATAACTATAACCTATAATTACAGCATTTAACTATCGATAATCGATAGTTATCGATGGTTTTTATGGTTCTAATATCGATAGTTTTCGACCTCTATTCGACTGTACCACGTGATCGACCAAGTTTAATCGATTAGTCAGATTTTGAATGACAAAATATCAGTTTGACTTTATATTGATTTAGTCTTTGGTGTTGAAGTTACTTTACTTGATTTAAATAAACAAATATTGGAAACAGTTTAAAGACATTACATATGTAAGTGGTTTCGAATATGACGTTCTTCACACATTCTGTTATTTATTTAGTTTTACAAGGGTTTTACTGTAAAGTATGTGCTTAATAATTCGAAATATTCCGCTTAAAGCTCTACAATCCGGAACGAGCTTTAGTTGCCTGGGAAAATATTTTTGTTGTTTATAGGTACCTAATACACATATGCGAAAATATTTTAATCCTGTGGTGAGAATAATACATACATACATACTTCGTTGTGTAAAATCATATGCCATTAGTGAAATTTGGCAGCATAAATTAGCTTCTCATAATTTATGATAAGAAATCCAAATGAATTAAATATGCCACGTATTATTGGCCTTTACCTATTTAAGTATATGGAAAATTTCATATTTCGATGAAAATCGTAAAAAGGAAGACTTTTGAATAACGTTTTAATGAACCCATCGGAAAAATTATTTTTAATTCGATTTGAAGAAATTGGGACAGCACAGATAAATGATATGATAGCTATTGCAGGGAGATCGAAAAATAGCCCATGTTTAGGTTATTCTCATGTTATAAGATATATACATAATCGGTTTGTGTGTGTGTGTGGATACCACAGACCTAGAAAGTCATATGTGCGCTGCGATGTGCTCGTAAGGCCGGAGGGGACCGCACTCCGCAGTGTTTGGGAAACACCGCTGTAGGAGGGTGTGCTCGTGGATCTGGTGAGCGCGCAGCAGAGAAAGTAATAAAGTATTGCCGGTCGCCGTGTGCCGCGGCACAGTGTGGTCTCCGTTCGGCTCGCTTCGCTGCTTATTACTTCAGACACTTTCGTCTTTTTCGTCTGTCGTTTGTTTCGTCGTCGGCGAGCCTGCCTCGTCACTCGTCGCGTTTGATTGTAACAACGTGTCTGTGTCGTGCCCACGACTGGCATCGCCGCTGTTCAATTTACAGATGTCTCCTCTATAGCTGGTATGGTATTGACTATTGATGTCTCGATTTTATCTAGCGTTGTTGACGTTAACACTGCGCTGCTCCAATCGACCTACCCTTTGTTTGTAATGTAATACCAATACCTAGAGAAATGAATGATCAGGTGAGACGGAATCACTTCATCTAAACTGCCTTTCTCTTTCTACAGAATCATTTCACTTCCACTGACTGTAGCTTGTTTTGTTTGAGTGTCTGCGCTGCCAATGTCGTACCTAATTATAATATGTACCTCCTTTTTCATACTTTCCTGCTTTCTTGAAATTGCTGTCGCATCGTAAACGAGACGGCTAGTAGACAGTCACACGGCATATGAGTGCGCGAGTTTGGCCCACCAACCAAAATCAATTTTCACGTGCGCACGCGCGCGCTTTTTAGATATCTGGCGCCTGTATCAAATACAGATCGGTTTCACTTTTTTGAATTATTAAGAAAATTTATGTTGAATATCCCAAAAATGCAAATACGTATAAAGAACCCATACCTACTCATCATTGACAATATTTATTGAAATATGCATACTATTCTAATAAATAGGTAATAGTTATTACCACATGATGCGAAATATAGTCTTCCATCCATTTGACGTGTTCCCCAAAATGTTGCATCAAGGAGCTTGTGCCTTGAATTTATTTTACGTTTACCAAAAGTAAATTCACATCCTGTTTTATAAGCCGTTTATATACGTACTTTGTAAATAAAATATCTGTAGATATAAGTCTGTGATTTGAAAATATGTATGAATTACAAAGCAGAAAACATTTTTTTTTCATCCTGGTAGTACTTATACAGATAACAAACGAGGTGAAAAGTTAAGGCGGTTTTTCTTAATTCTATTGCACCTACAATATTAAAATGCAATATGTATTAACATTCAACAGATTAACATTAAAAAGATAGTAGTAAGTATTTTTATTGAATAGATTGAAATATGTGAAATGTATGACGTCATCTAAGTAATAAGAATATAAGCACATAGCTTATTACAGTGCGTGAAATAAATAACACATTACTATATATTTTTTTTTAAGAAAGTAAGTGTCTTTGTTTAGCTCAGCAAGTACAAATTACAAAAATCATAATACATAAAATTTAAGAGGAAACATTATGCTATATTCGCCTTATCGGCAATGCCACTGGTAGGGTCCATTGTCGAGAACTATTTATTAAATATAATATTTTGCCCTTACCTTGTTTATATGTGTATGAAGCATTATCGTTAGTCCATAAGAATACAACTCAACTGCAAACCCATTCTGATGTACATAGCTACAATACCAGATATGCTGGAAATCTTATATTACCTTTTTCTCGTATTAATGTCACTAAAACTAATAAGCTAGATATAAACCTGTACAATAAATTTGACAACTTCTGTAAAGTAAAACGTATTACTCATTTATCAAATGAAGCTTTTCGTAGATTTATCAAATCCTTTCTGTTGCAGCATTGTTTTTACAGTATTGTTGAATTTGTTGAATACTGTACTACTAACACCTATTTACCTCGGACTAGACTATAAATGTACTTCATGTATATAAAAAAGTCAATAAATTCTATTCTATTCTATTCTATTCTATTCTATTCTATATATAAACCTACAAACAGAAATACATTTATCTAGTAGCATCTAACCCAAAATACACACTTTTCAGCATTTTTTTAAAAATTCCTATATTCGCAACCCATTAACAACATTCGGAAGACCGTTAAATAATTTTATTCCTTAATTGAAGATGTGTTTTCTAGAGGCTACATTAGTCTTCTCTATATGAAAGATATCATTGTTTCTTGTGTAATATGAATGAATTTCAGATTTTGTACGAATAATATTATGTAAGTATGGCGGAGTTAATTTATTTACAATTTTATAAATTAAAATTAAATTTGATTGCTCAATAACCTGACCAATATTGAGCCAATTTGGGGTATCCAACATGAATTTTGTGCAAGACATTAATAGAGACATACAATAATTAAAATGAGGATATATTATTGTCTTATATACCTACTCCAATATGAAAGATCTTTGAAAATCCTGTTAAAATAACCGATTTTCTTACCAATTTTTTTACGCATATCGTTTACATGATTATGGAACGATAATTGAGGGTCCATTATAATACCTAAGTAGGTACCTACATAATTCCATTAACAAATTCAATATTTTCACTTTTTATTTTTACCGTTAACTTTTTTTCTTCAAATAATGCACATCTAGATTTTTTGCCTAAAACCATACATTCTGTTTTATTTGTATTTAATTTCAATTTATTGTCACATAACCAGTGATAGAAAACATTTCATTCAGCATTCATCTTATTAACATAACAAGTTCATAACAGTCTTCACCACACATGGAAATCAAGGTGTTATCATCAGCAAACAAATTAAGATATGAATTAGCTAAAACATTACTCAAGTCATTGATATAAATCAAGAACAAAGTGGTCCCAACACACTCCCCTGCGGAACACCATATTCGCTTTCAATTCTCTCCGACACTTCACCATTCACATGATACCTTGGTGACAAGTAGGACCGAAGCCACTCCAATGCCCGTTTTTAGTAATATCACCCTATCAATCGTCTCAAATGCCCGTTGGAAATCTACGAACACACTTAGTACTGTTTTACCCTGATCTATGACTTGCCTCCACTGAGAACACACCAGCTGAATCGCTGTTTCACACGAATGAGATTGTCGAAAGCCAGACTGCCCTATGTATAATATGTTATTTTTATTTACGTACGTAGTCATCTAGCTGCTCATACACTACCACTTCCGATATTTTCTAGGCCACGGGTAAAATATTAATTGGTTTACATTGTTCAGGTTTATTAGGATTTGCACATTTAGGTATTGGTATAATTAAACTACATTTTAGTTTATCCGGGACTATTCCAGTATCCAAGGATGTATTTACCATATTTAAGAGCGGATAGCCAATCACCTGAAACAAATTTTTTATTACCTTCACTGTTATCTGCTTTTGTTATTTTAAATTATATACTATTTTCTTTAACTCAGACAAACTAATTTGTTGAAAAAAGGATAGCTGTTTTTCTCTGCTCTTTATCTTATTTATAAAATTTGAGTTTTCAACCGGAATATCTTCAGCAATTGTCTTTTCAAAATAATTATTAAAGTTATTTGGTCTCGTGTGCAACTTATTACTAAATTCTACTGTATTTAGCAATGTACTGGTGTCCTTATTACCTACTATTTCTTTTAATGTTGTCCACATATTCTTACTATCATTCTTACAAAATATTGGCACAGTACATTCTAAGTATGTTAATTTGATTTGATAACCCATTTCCGTTATCTCCTTAAACTATCCTATATTCATATTTTAAGAACAAAATAACTATCTTCAAACCAACCAGCAGAAGATTATGTCATTATTTTCGCGTGTAAGTTGCCAAAAAATACATATTTAAAAATATAGGTAAATTTACGAATTTAGGGGAATTATAAAATTACAGGGGAAGGGCCTCTCAGTGATTTTGGGAATATTGAAATATGGTGCAACGTAACGTGTAAGTATGTAAGTATGTTTTTTGTATGTGAGCAGTTTGAGAAGGCAATATGGATTAATAACTTGTGTGGTTTGCTTTATTTTTTTGACAGTTTTTCAGAACTTGATATTTTTTTAATGTGGTAAAACAAAACAGTGAATTCAGTTTCAGAGGCGTAGTTAGTACTTGTCAAATTATTTCTTAATATAAAAGTGTTGGACTACATAGAAGAGACAATAATTAAATAAAAGGATCAAGTGTTGCAAAATTAAGTAGTAAGTCATAAATTGGAACTGTAAAAGAAAATAACAAACTGCTCCTGTTTTAAATTGAGATCTGAGATTGTATACCTAGTCTGGACATACAATTATTGATAGATGCAGATTGTCTCTATCCGTTTAGTACAATTTCAAGTAATTAATGTTTATAAATAAGTTCATAGTTCATAATAATAACAATAACGTTCAAAGCATAAGATACTACATACTTAATTCGTAGCATCTTGTACATGTACTCTTTATCTTATTTTTTTTATAATATCAAACCGTCTCAGGATTTAAAAAAAATCACTGTATTTAAATTCGTTTATTTTAAATAGGTATATTCTTAATAAATTAGTAAATTTTAAATATTCCAAATTTTTGAAAATGTACCTTTAGAAGCTACATATAATTTAACATTTTTACAATGCAGTTATATCAGCGCCATGGTCAAGGCCATGTTAAATATTCGCGTGATGCACAATCACGTTTGTTTTAAAAAGTTCCATTTTGCTACCTATTGAGTTACCAAACCGCATCGCCACTATCGTCATCTCTAGATATTTACCTTAAACAATTTGTAAATTCAATTTGGCAGACATATTTCCAATTCTAATTCATAAAACATTGACTTTCAGCGTTGATAGGTATAAGATTATTTAAATTTAATTGTCACACACATAAATTCAAGGTTACACCAGTAAGGTTATTAACTGATTTTATAGTTGCCCAAATTTTGCACATACATTTTAGGTAACAGTAACATCAATTTCGAAAAAGCAGTTTCACATGTTGCAATTTCTTATTTGCAACATGTATAATATTATATAGCAGCCAAGGATTAAAAGGTTACACTCTTTTAAATTTTCAAGCTATATTTTGAATCATCAATTTGTTTGATTTCGACTAGTCTTCCGTAGTTACGAATATTATAATTTTTATAATTGTACAATTTCCTTTTTTAAACCGTTACCTTTATTTACTTGACATAATAATAACCTATGCCCGCGGACGCGGTAGGTGACCTATCATGTTTGCTAACTTCATATGCAATATTTTTTCCTGATTTAGAAACAAAATAGTTTCGAAAGCTTGAAAATTTAAAAGAGTGTAACTTTTTTATCCTTGGCTGCATCCCCGTACAAAAATGAAATTTGGTTTTTAACTTTCAATTAGACAGCCGCTTAATTTTTTTTGGGAGGGTTTTATATATATATTATATTTGATGATTGGGACTGAATATCCAAGTTCATTAAATATTATGAGAAGTATTTGAATTTTTCCTATCATAAACTTATTTGTTATCTACAGAATAATGTATTTTATACCGGGTCGTAGCCAGGGCAGGGGGGCAGTACGTAAAGTATACTTTTCCAGCTACTACCCTGATTACAATATGAAGCTGAAATAAAACATTTGTATTTTAGGTAATAAGAGTTATAGATTCATCTTGGTGAACCCAAATGGATGGAATTATTATTATTATTATTTTTTTTGAAGAAAGTAAAACTAGCGTCTCAAACAGAGAAGAGATCATTAATTAAATTACGTTATTGTATTCTATTTCCCATCTACCATATTAATTTTTGCCTGCATCTGAAACCATGGAGCACGTTTTCGTCACATGGAAATATAACCTTTATGAGGCATGTGTAACAAAACTATTTGGCCACATCGACCGAAATGTTCGAATCTTGTCGGGCCATTAAACATTTTTCTATTAAACTAATTAGGTCTACGTTTATCCTATTTACATAATTCTACTTGCTTGCTGGTGTCGTTGACCTTCTATAGTGTGGTTACTTCAGATCGAACAAATAGTATTGCAGGTCAGTTTATTTTTTGCATATGAACGATGATGTACATGTATAGTTCTATTAACGTTTTCACACATCGGTAATTTCTAGTGAGTTAAATAGAACGTTAATAATTTTGTCACTATTAATAGCACTTGCTTCACGCATATTTTTAGATTACTTTAAATGTACTTACGAACTAACCTATATAACTTGACATTTTTATTAAAACACAAAATTTGCAATAAATTTATAATAAATATGGTTTTATGTAAATGATATTAACCAATAGGATAAGTAATCAAATCAAACGTATGTGACGTACAACGCAGGTGCGATGATCTTCCTGCTTAAAATAGACTCCTAATACCTACCTACCTGCATTCTAGGGTAATATAAACCTTATATCGCCTATTTCAAGATTTATTGAGAACATATTTAACATATACGTCAATCTAGGTCTTGCAATTGATTAAATTATTTTCAGTTCAAGGTTATTTTTGACCAATCGAACCGCAATTTTAAATAAGGAGATAATTTAAATCTGTAGCTGTTAAATATTCTCTTATTTAGTTTTTGTTCACGAAATATCTTATTCTTAACGCGTTCTCAACACATAATTATAATGTTATGATGCAGATTTAATTTTAAAATGTCCAAGAATAGTTCATAGGTTCGTAGGTATATACATACATATTATAATACAAAGAATTTGACCTTGAAAAGGAAAAACCATTTTAATCAATATTAAATATTACCGCTTTGTTCATAAAGAAACATTCAAACTAGTTTAAATGTAGTTACCAGACAATAACAACCTAATAATCTTCAAAAATTAATATAGACTTCAGTGAATTGCAGGAACTCATTTCCACATTCGCTTTATAGTCTCGCGTCTTATTATAAATATTTGAAATTAGTAATGTTGTTTATTTCATTTGAACTTTGTGCTTAGAATTTATTTTTTGTTCTAGGAGCAGCGCATTTTTTAAGTAAAGGCTACCTACCTAGCGCGTCACATATCACGCATCACAGTAACAGAGCATCACGTATAAGACTGATACAATGTCTAGCGAAGAAGATCGTTCGGAGAATCACAGCATGCTGCCTGAAAAAATGAGCAACAATAATGACTCTTCCCGTCTGAGATCAAGCAACATACCAGAAGAACAAACATCACTAACTCAAGATAACGACCATTACCATCACAGAGCAGATATAATCAGAAGCAATGGCGACCTCAGATCTGACATAGACAGTGATACTGAGTGCGGTTTGGGGCCATGTGCCCCGAACTGGTTACAGAGGTTCGCATCGAAACAAGCTTTTTTAATAGTGTTTTGTATAGCATGGGTTTTGCAAGGTATGTATCATACGTACTTTGTAAGTGCAATAACTACGATAGAGAAACTGTTTCAAATTCAGTCAAAAATTACTGGGATAATTATGAGTGCCACCGAGATCGGACAAATCGGGTCTTCACTGCTTTTAACTTACTACGGTGGTCAAGGTCATAGGCCTAAATGGATAGCATGGGGTATGGTTTTGTTTGCCGTGTCTTCATTTACTTGTTCCCTGCCACATTTCATATACGGCAGGCAACTGATCAACGCAAATGATCTGACAGGGATTACTAAGGAACCCAACGTTTGTAAAGTTCATACCCCAAATTCAACGCTATTTTTGCAATCTATAAGCAATATTTCTTATACGGAATACGGCACCGTAGGGACGCCAAATATTTTGCAAACCTGCGAGGAAGAAATCACGACAGGGCATCGGATACAACCGTCAGTTACTAATATAGTTTTAGCCATATTTTTCATTAGTTTGCTTGGAGTTGGTATGGGTCAAACCGCAGTTTACACTTTGGGAATTCCCTACATAGATGATAATGTTGCCAGCAAGGAATCTCCGCTATACTTTGGTGAGTATATATATATATATATATTGTANTCTATACTTTTAAAATATAATTTCAAATAAAATTACTAGATGTCCTTTCTGTCTTTAATTTACAAAATTTCGCCACCAGGCGTACTACCTGTTCGAATTTATCATAATAATTATTATACTGCTCATTTCATTTTCATCGTATCCACGTACCACATTGCCGACTAAAAGTATTATCCAGACACATTTACAATATTAAAAAATGCAGGCCTTTTTCAAATTTAAAATGAAAAAAGATAATATTATATTATGAAAATATGTCCACTGTATGACGATTGATGCATATTTTTTAAAATTTTGACGTAAAATGGTTGTTGTTTAGGTTTTAATTTTATTAATTATAACAATTTTAATAGTAAAAGCCTTTTGAAAAAGTTCCTGATCAGGAACGAAACATCAAGAAAGAAATCGCTGCTGTTTTTTATCCTTTTTTTTTAACTGACTATCACACCAGAACCCAATTCCCAAGAAAATAAATATATTTATATATATATCATCTGAATGGAGGTATTCGTTGTTATAAAATTTAAATGTATTAAAATAGTGCTCCGGTATCCTCACTATCTTATTTTCTCCTAATAGCAATAACGATTGGTGTAAGAATACTGGGGCCAGCTCTAGGGTTCATTGTAGGATCCCTGTGTACCAGTGTCTATGCGGACTTGTCTGTAGATCCAAAAATAGATACAACAGATCCAAGATGGGTGGGAGCCTGGTGGTTAGGTAAAAAAAAAATCATTTAGACTTTTTGTACATATATCAACTGTTTTAATTGATGCTAGGCTTGGTATTAATTTCTGGACTTTTGATGCTGGCATCATTAGCTATGTTTTCCTTCCCTAAAAGATTGTCTAGTTCAAAAAGGACGAATAGAATACATCATCCTGGTAGAAAACACCCAAGTATAAAAGGTAATTTAAAATGTGTAGGAAAAGTCTGTGAAGGTATATAAATTGTTATTTTAGATTTTCCGAAAACTGTGAAACGTCTTTTGAAAAACGATATTTTAATGTTTCGTACGGCCAGTAGTGTTTTACATATTTTACCTATTGCTGGTTTGTACACGTTTCTACCAAAATATCTTGAATCTCAGTTTCGTTTGCCAACGCCTTCTGCGAATATGATATCAGGTATGGAGTTACGACCACCTAAAATTCCTGTTAGTGTTATTTTGTTTCATTTCAGGAGTTGGGGGGATACTTGTTATGGGTTTAGGAATTATTATTAGTGGAGTATTTATTTTGAGGGTGAAACCTAATGCCCGCTTTGTCGCGGCATGGATCGCTTTTACAGCAGTTATTTATGCAGTAGGTGAGTAATATTCTTATGTACATAGGGCAAATTTTTTAATCGAGTATGAATTCAATTTCAGGAATGGGTATATTGATGTTTATTGGCTGTCCCATGAATGACTTGGCAGGTCTCAAAGGTAATCAGGGGTTAGTACATCCTCCAAAATATAACGTGATTTATCATTCACTCAATTAACCTTTTAGATTTGACATAATGAAACTGAATTGCAACGAATCGTATTGCAACTGTAATAAAGATAAATTCGCACCAATCTGCGGCCAGGACGGCAAAACTTATCTCTCTCCATGCCATGCGGGTTGCAAAAATTACACTAAAAAAGATGGGAAAATCATACACTATTCTGAATGTATGTGTTTGTCAAATGTGACAAACTTCGGTTTTGACGAAGATTTTAGTTACGGTAACGCGACCATAGGCTACTGTGATTTAGAATGCCCGAATTTTATATTGTACATAATATTATTTTCGATATTCGTTTTCATACATTCGACATCAGAAGTGGGATCGATGCTTCTGATTTTACGATGCGTTGAACCCACCGATAAAGCGATGGCGTTAGGGTTGATACAGTTTGCGATAGGGCTATTTGGAAATGTTCCTTGCCCGATTGTTTATGGTGCGGTGGTAGATTCAGCATGTTTGGTTTGGAAAATGGCTTGTGGAGAAAAAGGAGCCTGTGGACTCTACGATTCTGATGTGTTTCGGATGTTCTACCACGGTAAGTTTGTTTTATACCATAGAATTTCATAATTTTTAATTTCAATTTAATATTTTGGCTAAAGTTTCTCTCATAAAAATAAGAAAAATATACTGACGCGCGATGTATTGGAACTTTTAACAGTAATAACAATCCATAGGAGTGTAAGAGTTTAATACGGATGGTTACGCTTTATTAAAGAATTGAGACAGACGCCGCTCTGTGGAACCCTGTTGGTTGAATGATTTTATATGGGAGACAAAAATAATCTGAGGTACCCATCTGGGTACTGTGATTTAAGGATTTGCATTTTCCGGTACTGATGTAAGGATATTTTTTGCAACTTGTGAAATATCAATCGAAATAATACTTCTTCCCGTGGAGTTCTTCAGTGTTAATTCTATTAGGCTGCGCTAAAAAAATTACGCATTTTATATTTACCGTGATAATTTCTGTAAATCATATGTTTCTGTTTGTTTACGTTTAATTTTACCTTCGTACGAGTTTAGCGTATTTTTTCGTTTTACAGATTCGATTTGAATATTTGGAACATTTAAAATTCTCACTTAAATTCTTCTAAAAGTACTACTACTTCCCCTATCTAGCCTGCGATAACTTATTTCTTAATAAATACCTTATTCTACAAATCTACAGTTTCTTATTACCTAGATATACACTTTTTATTGTCATTTTCTCTCCACGAATTCTTTATTAATTTAATTTCTGCAATTCATCTCCTGTCTTATCCTCCTTACTTTGTCTGCTTAATCTCTTCCTCCGCTCCGGCGACTTGATCCTCCTACTTTCTCCTACACAACTCTTTAACGGATGCAACTGATGGTTGGTTCTTTTGGTTCTGACTTTGATATACAATAATTCCTCTTCTCATTTATTGATTTCTTTCTTTTTTTTTCCCCTTTTCCGTCTCCTTGATCACCACCAATTTTTTTAACACTGCACTCTTATCTCTAATTATATATATTTTTAATCTATCCTTTTCAATTTCAACCAATCGGATTATTACTTAATTTATACTTTTCAATTTTAACATTTTCAATACCATTTTATTTTTCTCTTGCTATATTCCATTATTTTATGGACACATTTTATTAATTTAAACTGAGATTTTATCAAAATTTACATTTTATTATGAACTGTCACTTTTTCATCTAACTGTCCCCTAAATTATGATTATTATTTCGTCACCATTTATCCAGTATGTTCTTACTTGATATATTTTGAACTAAACTTCAATTATATTTTATATTTTTATAATAAAAACTCTTAGTCAATTTCTACCTGTTACAATATATATTAAAAATAAGAATCGTTATTACATTAGGAGAAATTTTATTATTTTCTCTATAGATATCGCTAGTAACGAAGATAAAGCTTAATAAGTATATACAACATGCTTAACGTTCAATTTCCATTCTACTAATTGGCATTCATATTATACCAGGCGACCTACATTTTTTACGAAATAATTTAAATCCTCTATGTGTGGCTACGTGAAGACAATTGTTTGTATGCTTATGTTCAGCGGAAATAGATAAACTACTGCAATTTTTTTCATACAAAACAAAAGATATATATATATATA
>NW_019416607.1:295503-305576 GCF_000390285.2 Anoplophora glabripennis
GATTGTCAAAAAGTTTATATTGGGCAAACTGGTAGGAGGCTTAAAGATAGGATTGTTTCTCATAAAAGTGACATTAGACTTAATAAGAATTCTTGTATGTTGTCGAACCATACAAATAGTTGTAAACATGATATTGATTTTAACGAAGTAAGTATAAAATTTACAGAAAATAATGTTTTTAAAAGAAATTTCCTTGAGATGTGCAGCATCTTTCAATGTGAGAACACTATGAATAGACGTTCTGACATTGATAACTTAAGTATCATGTTCACATATTTGTTAAGTATTAATAATAATTCATCTATTAATGACGTTGGTGAATCCAGCTTATAGAAATTATTATTCAAAATTTAGCGCTCAATTTCACTGTTTCCTTTTTCTAAATTCCATAATTTACTTAGTCCATGGTTGTCTCAATTATTTTGTTCGATGTACCTTTTGGTTCTGCAAAGTTTGGTTATGATTCTTTGGTTCAATTATAATTCCATGCTGCCACATGGCTGAGCAAAGCCCGAAAAATTTATATGAAGAACTAATATTTTGTTATTTTGACCTCAACTATTTGTACTCAACTATTTTGTATCAAGTAGCGGGACACCCTGTATATATACAGGGTGTCCGAATTTTATGTAGGAAACTTCAAGGGCAGATTTCTTTAAAATAATGGGTGTTTGCCTTATAAACATAGGTCTGGAACGGCCCCGTTTTAGAGATACAGGGTGTTGAAGTTGTTTAAAAAAAATGATTTTTTGTTTATATCCCAGGAATAGATTCCAATCTCAATAAAATTTGGTAGAGATAATGTATGATAGTAGGCCTTGCATTTCCTAAAATACGAGCTCTAAAGGTTCAACCAGTGGTGTACAACAGGTCAGGGGTCACTCCTTTTTTATAAAAAAACCTAGGCCACTGCATTTTTACAAGTTATTGTAACGGAAAATACATAAAAAGGTATCTTGAATTTTTTTCCCTTGTTTATGCTTAAAAGTAAGTGCAATTTGTAAGCACATCAACAAAATTATTTACACTCATTTCCACACCACCTGTGAGGTAGAGTTCCTGACTCGTTTTAGTTTCCCCTGGAAGCCTAATACACTATCTTTACAAATAAGAACAATTTAAATCAAAATAATAATAAATGTGGCGAGGGGTAGTAAATTTTCACAATCTGCATATTTGGTCACAAGAAAATCCTCATGGAATTCGGACGATTTCGATTTCAACACGAATTTTCTGTAAACGAGTGGCTCGGAATAATTCGCAATAAAGGTTGTGGACTTTTCTTCTTGCCACTCCGTGTAAATTCCCAGTCATTTCTAAACTTTCTAGAAAACCATATGTTCGAGTTATGAGAGGATGTTCCATTAAATATACGACAAAATAGCTGGATACAATAGATGGTGCTCCTGCGCATTCTGGGAGAATAATATATGAATGGTTTAATGAAAATTATATGGGGTGATAGACAGGTAGAAGACCAAATGCCAATGTCTACCATAACAGTGCAGAAGGTCCAGTCTCTTGGCCAGACAGATTGCCATATCTTAACCCCCTGGGACGTCTACGTTTTGGGTTATCTGAAAACTAAAGTTTACTCTACTCCGACAGATACAAGATTACAACTAGTACAGCAAATAGAAGACGGGTGTAATGAATTAAAAGAAAACCATTATATGATAAGTGGCTTCAATTAGTTCCATTAGTAGAAGATATCAGAGATATGTATCGATGTGCATTTTGAACAATTGTTGTAAATATGTAACGTTAATTTTGTTTCTTCTTTAGTTGCTGTTGCTTGGTAAATATGTTTTTATTATTATTTTGCTTTAAATAGTTCTTTTTTGTAAAGACAGTAGATTATGCCTTCATTATGGTTAGAAGCGTCTGCTACAAGGGGATTGTATTGCGGTAGGAATAACTTGAGAACGGCGAATCTTGGGGAAAAAATTCAAGTAACCTTTTTACGTATTTCGTGCATTAGAATATAAATCCGTTACAATAACTTGTAAAAATGCAGTGGCGTAGTTTTTTTTTATAAAAAAGGAAGGGACCCCTGTCCAGTTGTACACCAATGGTTGAACCTTTAGAGCTCATATTTTAGGGAATGCAGATCGTACTATCATACATTATCTGTACCAAATTTTATTGAGATGTTAATAAACAAACAATAATTTTTTTTAACAATTTCAACACCCTTTATCTCTAAAACGGGGCTGTTCCAGACCAATGTTTATGAGGCAAACATATATTATTTTAAAGAGATCTATTTGCCCTTGAAGTTTCCTGCATAAATTCGGACCACCCTGTATATAGACAAGGTGTAAAACGTGAATCATATTCTAATTTAGACCTGGTTTTAAAAGTGAAGATACCACAACTGGTTTTATATTATCACCCTGAGGCTATATCTGTGTATACACATGTTCCCCTTTTTTGACAATCAGGAAGTCTACTGCTACTTAAATTTCCATACAGGGTTAGCAAAAAAATCCGCCTGGTAAGATTTTAAGATACGAGATTTTCGTTGCAATTTATTTCTGCAATGTTATTGACATTGACATTAAAAAGGAGAGGAACTGTTTTACTCAAGTTGTATTTGTATGATTTTTTTTTTAAAACAGCACGCTTTTAAGTCATAAAATCATACTGTTATTTAAATTTAACAGATGGTACATGTCAATTTTTTTTTTAAATATGTTAATTAATGAAAATTTTATGTAGTTCCCTGTACGGGGTGCAACAAAAATATAAACTAACATACTTCGAGGGTGTAAAACAGTAATGGGAATAAACCATATTATACATTTTTTGAGTATTGGTGAGATATAACCTGCAAAGCATGTCATACACCATTTATTCTATGTCTTATATGTCGGTTATATCCCACCAATACTCAAAACATGTAGGTATGTAGATAGACATCCAAATTAAATCATCCGTCAGTCATCTCACCTATGGCATATTGAGGAGAATTAATATTTACTATTTGGGGATGTATTCAATGCCAACCGGGGTACATAGCTATTTAGCTATTTCTCACAACATTAATCGTTAAAAAGTAAATGTTTTTTCTTAAAGTGCCGCAGTGCATTGCAGGAGCAAATTTAATATCTACGCCTTTCACCTTTAAAAAGGATCTGATATGTTTTGTTTGATTATTTATTCCTCGATTTATTCTATTTTAGAATAATCAAACATTATTCAGGCTTTTTTTCAGTCAGGAGCGTAGAAATTCTACTGAAAAAAAGCCAGTTCTCTGCCATTGGCCCACATAATTTCTAAGTTAGTACATACCACAAATTATGAATCATACCTGGTATAACAAATTTCAAGGTTTTCGAAATAGCGCTTCAGAAAAAAATATGTTTTTGGGGAGTTCTATATGCAATCAAAGTTTGTTGGTTCATTTTGTTACACCATCTATAATAGTACCAGTAAATAAATAATTACATGAATAAATATAAAAAAAAATCGTTCGATAAGGAATTTTTTTTTTTGACGGCAGGGTCATTATCACAGACAACATACCTATGCAAAAGGTATTTTGTCTGTGATTTAATATGAATTTTGTTTATTGTAGGTACAACTGGTGCCATACTGTTGTGCGCATTTTTCGTAGACGTAATTGTATGGTATAAAGCAGGCAGTATAAATTTTGTCGACGAACAGGTTCCATTTGAAGAAGAATTACACACGATTACAGGAAAAATAAAAAATGAACCTGAATAACAAATGCAGAAGGTGGAGACCCCACCAAAATTTTAATTGTAGTTTTTGTTTTTACATATTTAGAATTTTCCGATTATATTGTATATTCAACCATAGAGACACAATATAGGTACATATAAATGTGCAGATCCACTGGAGGAGGATGAATGAGTGTACAGGATTATTACTATTTATAATAACCAAATAATTTCGCGCATTAAGAATAAAAATATAACGTATTAAACGTTACTAAAATTATTGAAAGTTGAAAATTCCCATAACTTGATTTACGTATCTAATTTAAGCACATAATTTTGGTTTAATACGTTAAATCATATTTTATAGGTATTTCATAATTTACAATTTCATTAGAAGTTATTTGGTTACTTCTACAGCCAGCAACTGTCACTGAATTCATAACACCTCTCCATCCCGAGTTAAAAGGTGCCGCAAAATTATTTTTTTGTGGGGGGGGGTTCTCTTTAATTTGTAGAGGCACACCGTTTTTTTATGTATGTAGGTATGTACATATTTAATTTACTTTATAAATAGGTTCCTTACGTGGAAAGAAAAATAACCTAGTCTTAAAATTCTCACTGATTTGTTTTAATTGAACAAAACTAGCCTTTTTATTACTTGAGCGGAAAAGTAGTTCGATCAGGACACTTGTAAAATAATAAATTAACCCTATTTCCGGTCAAAGTGAAAGTGTAAAATAATCCGTACTATAAAGCTAGACAGTATTGTCACATATTGTGCTCGAAATATCAAAGTATAATGCTTTATATGCTGTTTCGTATTTGAAAATGTGCAGTTCCGTAAAATCCGTACATTTAATTTTTAATATATCGTTATAAGCCTAATGGATAAGTGATAAATAACTAGATGTCATTCAGGGAAAAATAGCAAGTTTTCGATCCTTTTCTTTGCCAAGAGTTACAGACTGCAAAACGAATTGAGACTATATTATTTAAATTGTTTCTAAATGTTTCCAAATAAAAACGTATACTGATTTCATTGTTTACTCTCCAGAGAAATGTCGAAAACGGTACAAAAAAAAACAAAATCACATATATTGTTAAGGCTCCCTGAATTATATATATACACATAGTTATTATTTTTTCTAATTTGAAATGTATATACCACTATCAAAGTGAATGCATGATAATTTGCACATATTTATTGAATATTTAAAATTTCTATGCCTTCTATAGGTAATCTATATTACCTATGTTTGGTCTGAAAATCCAGTAAGTAGGTATAACTTTTATTTTCTACTTTAGAATTATTTACTCGATATAATTAAAATGAGTATAAAATTTCCAGTGAGTTACACATTAGCTGGGTATATAATACGCTGCTTGAAACTTATTTTTCATTACAAATCTCTGTTTGTTTGTATAACTGCATGCTTTATATTTATACGGTTGATGTTGTTAAGAGTATGATATCTACCGTTCAAAATAAACAATTCTCGATATATTGTTCATTGTGTTTATTTAAATTTATAATCAAACTTATGTTTGATGAAAGTAATAATAATATTACCTACATATACCGTATTATCGAAATTTATAAATGCCTCCTTACTACAAACCGAGATGCTGTTTTATCTGCGACTATTTTCATATGAAATAATTTCTGAAGGTTTTTTTATTAAATTTATATACCTATTTAAATTGAATTTGTTTGCATTTTGTAGGAATATATTTGTTAACATTATATCACGAACAATATACTAAATGTATGCCAATATTCAATTTAAAGTTGTTTTTTTTTTAAATTAAATATGATGAACAAAACATATTTTATTGTTTGTTTGATGTATTTATTTAAACGCAGTGACACAGCTGTTATAATCTCTACCGTATTGTATAACGTATGTATTTTACATTTTCTGAAAAATTATATGTACATACATATTTATTTTTATTTTCACTTCACTGAATAATTGGTGTATCGCACCTGTCATCATGAAATTATAAACTTTATATTACATATTATAATTAATTGCACACTAACCTTACATTTCAATAAGTTTGTTTTATTTCTAGCAGGTAAATCAAGTCAAGATTTTTATCTAATTGTAGAACCGGTGTCTTGATATTTTTAACCATGGATTAGTTCACACCACAGATTTCATAAAATTGCACATATGCACACTGACGCCGCTTGTCAAAATAAAAACGCCCTATTGCTATCAATAGGGCATTTTTATTTTGTATTACCATTTACCTTTGTACACGGTAATATCCCTACGGTTTTACCTATAGCCAAATCAGTTTCAAATATTTTTTTGTAACAAAATATATATTTTCTATTTGTCTAGGTCTATATTAAGGCTACATAAAGAAAAACCAAATAGAACCGAATTAATAATACTTAGAAAAATGTAGTAAATAGTAATATTTTTGTATTTCAGTTACCTCCATATTTACATATTTAACATGTTTAGACTAGACGATCTTATCTTTTTGTGGTAAAGACTAACAAACTTTATATACCACAAAGTATGTATTGGGCAAACGAAAAGTACAATCCAGAGCCGTACTCAGATTCTCCAATTTTCATGACTAATTTGAACCGATCAGAATATAGTCACTTTCATCAAATATCACACTTCATTTAGTTTATTTCAGTAATTACGTATATAATTCGATCCTGGCTCCTGGTTATCTAGCCATCTGGTTATGCATAGTGTGTCACAACAATGTATAAAGTAATAATAAATAGTTCTACAACTCCTCTAATCATTGGCGTTGGAATTTCTAAATTTCTTTTCTTCTGAGGATGCTCAGTGAAAATAAAGTATGAGCAAAAATAATGATGATGATAATATATTGATATAACTATCATATAAGTAGGTATCTATTGACTATTTTCGGAATCTCAATAATACCGGAGAAAGTAAGTTACTTTTTTAAATATTTTATTCAATTAAACGATTTTTTTTTTCAAATTTCGTAGACGTACGTAATGCCTAATGCTAATGAATTTTTCAGGAACGCATCAATATCTCTTATTCGAGTATCTTCACCGTTTAAAATTTCCTCCACCTTTTATTTAGACAGATTGACTATTGCTCATTTGTACTCGAGCTGTGAATTAAATTTTGTATAGGCAGACCGAATTGAACACGGTTTGTCAGATTTTCAAATAGTAGTTTTAATCATGTTTCGGAACTCAAAATTTAAATCTAATATTATTGCAGTAAATATTTTAATAGTCGTTTAATGTAAAAAAAAAATCTTAACTGACCTTGTGTCACTATAAACTTTGTAATCAGACCTGGATTTACAGACCGAACAATGTAGAGCTGTATCAAAATAAATTTCATGGGGGGCCTATACCTATTTGTCTATTCATAACTTGGCATATACAAAAAACTGAATCATTTTACTGCTATTTTTAAGGTACGGCCACAATGAAAAGTCGAGGCTTTAGATTCAAATTACATTATGGCAAATACCTTTAATTAAGTTTGTTTACTCACGTTACAGCCTTATATGATTTGACAAATAGACAATGAATGCAATATATTACTTTTTTAGTTTTACTGAATAGCCCGCGGTACTATTCAATAACTGTGATATTTAAATATATTTACTACAGCTTTTCAAAAAAAAAAATATAAGAATATTAATATAATTTATGANTAGATAGTTGAAATTTTTGTAGTTTACGAAAAACCTTATTTTTGATTTGTTTGTGCCAAAAGAGCTAAACCAATATATTTTTATTTATATTGGTATACAAGGTGTTTGGTAAGTGGATGCATTCCTTGGAGGAGGTTATAGTACAAGTGATTTGTGATATATTTCCTTAATATAACATATTCCGAAAACGCTTAGTTTCCGATCTACAGGGTGTTAAAAGTTTTAATAAAAAAATGCAAATTCAAAAATATCGCGGAAACCGCTCAGAAAAATTTAAAGAAATTTTACAGACTTTGACAGTTAACAACAATACATATTTTATGATAAAAATTTTGTTTTCAGGTTCACCAGTGGCGTGCGCACCCGCACGTCTGGATATTTTTAAAGAAAAAAATGCTACGTCACTGATTTTTCTTAAAATAAAAATTATTTTTGAATTCCTTATTCAATTTGGAAGAGAAAAGGTATCTCGACTGTTTTTCTTGTGACGCACCGTTTTCGAGTAAATAAATTAAAATCGATTTATTGCATGGCGTAATCCGGTTTCAATAATTTGAAAAATAGCAGAAATTATGCACTGTTTTTTTTGGTACCAATTTTATTACAAAAAATTATTACTCCTCACAGTTAACATCAGTCTAAAAAAATGTATCAGTTTTTACTATTTTATCACTATCTTAAACAGAAACTAGCAAGTTAGCTGTGCACTCGTTTTTGTTATTGTTTGACAAAATTAATAATAGCTGCCACTTTAGTAATAACGTGTTGTAATAAAATTGGTAGGTACAAAAAAACTAAAGGGCATAATTTTTTATTAAAACTTTAACACCCTGTAGATCGGAAACTAAGCGTTTTCGGAATATGTTATGTTAAGGAAATATATCACAAATCACTTGTACTATAACCTCCTGCAACTCCTGCAAGGAATGCATCGACTTACCAAACACCCTGTATATATATATATATAATATGGAAAAATGGAAGAAAAATAATTCCCAATTATATATATATTGGCATGTGAATAAGCGGCTGATTAGTAAAAGAAAACGCCTAGTTTTCGTATCTAGAACATATGAAAAGGTAATTTATTATTTTATTAAGAATGAATTTATCTCCAAAATAAAATTACATACATATTATACCTTCTGTTACTAATAATACTTTCCTGTTTCAAAAAGACACCTGAGGGCTTGGAATTACCAGTGATTTATGTGTAAACTAGGTAGGTCACAGCCACATATTCACATTTCTTCGAATAAATATTATTAATAATTTAGTTTAGCACATCTAGTTACCATTTTGTTATATTTTTATAATGTACGCATTTATTGTTTAACTACGTATTACATGTGCCATGTACTATATTCAGTATAGGTAACACATAAATATCTGAAATACCTCAATTTTTATATTATGCTCAAAGATTGTTACTTTTCTACAACCACTGACTTTATATTAATCATTTAAGTTTAAATTTCTGTATTTTTTAAATTATTAAAATAAAATCTTTTGTAGATTAAGTATTTTTCTAATATGATTGAATTACCACTACCCAAGTGTAAACGTAATGCAGTTATATATTAATCAATTATTGTATTAAATGTGTTTTATTTCTACTAACCAAGCAAATCGTACTATAATAGAGATGGGTACCTAATTAATTACTAACGGAATTATTTATATTACAAGAATTCATTTAAATCTTTTAACACTACTATATCACTTGATAAAAAGTTATATTTTTTAATCTAAATGTAGGTAGACTAAAAAAGTACCAACTACAAACAAAAACGTAAATTCACACTTCACTTCTAGCAAAAAAAAAGAACTTCTTTTGCATATTTTAGTGTGTAGTAGGATTACATTCGAATGACTCCAGTAAGGGAAGGGATCGACTAAGTACTGCGACAATTTTCGAAACGTATTTAAATCCTAGCCAATGAACCAAATGTGAAAGCCGTAAACGTAAAGAAGAAGAAGTAGATGGGTTGCTCTCGCTCTTTCATTTATAGCCCAAGGTCAGAAATCACGTGCTAAATGTCAATCAGCAGAATAACCAACAATGAGGCAGTGGACAATTTGTGTTATTATCAGAGAGCGGACAATTTGTGTCTTTAACCTTGAACATAGATATGTCATTCATAAACCTAGATACATTATCCATGACGCAGTGGCGTGTCGGATATGCATCGGAAATTTACGTGATAATTCACGAAAATTCCACGGTACATACATTTTTAGGCGTTATAAAATATTTAGAAAATCAGAAATTGTATACTACATATTTATTAAATAAAGTTCGGTTAAAAATAGTGTCGTTCTTTTAATTGGAAATTAGGAGTCAATGTAACGAATATCCTCAGGCGACGCACATGATAGAATAGTCCAACTCACGCTCCATTCATAACAGGGCTGCAGTTTGAATTCTGACCAATAGGAATTCGATAAACGCAACCGATGTCGACGGATGGACTAGAGATGGGCGCGAGTGTCATTTCATTTCTTTAGAACTAAATTAACTTAATTATTTTCTCGTTATTTAACCTGTTCACATGATTTATGGATTTTAAATAAAGGGTACAAATCTTCGCGAGGATAATACGATATATTTGCTATACATAATAATTATATTTTGCATAGTTTATACACAATACATTTTTGAACGCGTACACATCTCTACCAAAATTTGACCTATTCTTCGGGTTAAAG
>NW_019416607.1:305928-343473 GCF_000390285.2 Anoplophora glabripennis
AAGGGTTTTTTGGCGAGAAAACCGCTAACCCGGTTAACTATAGTTTGTTGAGGTTTGACGTTTTGGCGAGAAATGTAGTTAACCCGGTTTGGCAGAGTTTGCCTAACCATCAAACCGGACTTGTGGGTTGGTTTGGATATTAAGTTAATATTTCTATCTTTGTTTATTTATTTTCTGTTTCGTACCATCGTACCTAGTCACTACTTCGTTTTTTTAGAGGTTTGGATAGGTATAAGTTGTAAATAAAAAAATTTGATAATGGATTAACTTTGCAAAAAATACAAAGTAATATTTAAAATTGATAATAAAAAAATAGTAATCGAGGATCCAAATAACTTTAATCGTAGATATGCATATTCTATATTGTACTGTATAGATCTTTATTAACTTCCTTTTTGACGATACATTTACGTGGGAATAGATATTTGTGAAAAGGTAAACCCATTTTGATTTAATAACCATCTATACATTAACGTTATTTCATGGATGTGCATTTCAGATTAGGAATAACAATTATAGTATATAAGAAATAATCAAACAACTTGAGCTACGAGCACTATCATAGATTATAGGTTACGATTTTATTATTGATTAGATATCCAAACCAAAAGAATTTTTGCGAGTTCTGTCAAATGTTAACTCAAACTCCTAACACAATCAAACTCGAGCTAACCGGGTTTGATGTGGTTTGGCTCGCCAAAAAACCCTTATAGAAAACAGTAAAAACACGTTGTCCGCTCGCTGTCAATAAATAACCTAACCTAATTTAAATTTCTATGATTTAATTGTAATAGATAAATGTTTATTTTTCCAGTATAAGTTAGTCATAATTAGAATAATGGATAATTTAGAACAACTTTATGGTCAGTCAGTTAAAATAGACGTAACTGAATGTGGCAACTGTATATCCTACAGTTCGTCTCAAGAACTTACATGTTTTATTTCCGACAAAAACTATGTATGTATATACGAACATGCTAACTTGGATAGACCTATAGCAAAGAAAATTGAAGGCAAAGAGTTAAAACAAATCCACTATTTGGCTGTGTACGATGTAATTTTTCTTGCTACAGATTACGAATTCATTTTGTGTGATCGTTATACCTTTCAATGCAATGTATCTTATCTGTCAGAGAAAAGAATAGTTGCTCTTGCTTGGAATCCATCTGAAACGGCAGTGGTGATTATCGACGAAGTGGATAAGATAATTTTATGTAATTTTTCAACTCCGAAATTTGAAATACAGAACAGTAATTATTTAAGTGCTGAAGTCCCAGGTTCGGTATATGTTGGATGGGGTTCAGAAAACACTCAATTTCAAGGACTGACGGGTAGACAGCATAAAGGAAAAGAAAAAGGTAAGGTTAAATCTTAGTTAAGACTAGTTTTACATCTCGTTTTTAGTTTCAGTTCCGATAATCCATTGGGAATACAGTCCGCCAAATATTTCATGGAGAGGAAATGGACTGGAATTTGCAATAAATTTTTATAAGAATGGACAAAGGTTCATTAAAGTCTTTAGTAATCAATTACAACCTTTGAATGTATCTTCGGAGTACCCTAATTTGACAGAACCAATAGCTTTTATGGTAGCTGGCCAATGCATAGCCTGTGCTTGTGTTGCAGATGTAAATAGTATCGTTATATTTGAAAAAAATTGTAAAGTGAAATCAACATTCGAAGTGCCAGAAAATAAGGTAATTTTATAACTGACTTTATAAACTATAAAAATGCACTCATCTTCATTGTGTTGGAAAAGAGCCTCTATAATGAGTTTGATTAATAGTTGTCACATTTACGTGTACGTTTATTTAAGTTTAGAATCAATTTACTTTTTAGGGAACAATCCAAAAGATACAGTACCATCCACAAATGAATATGCTTGCTGTATACAGCTTAGATGATAAAGAAAGCGGGTATATTAATATTTACTTAAATGGGAATGGTATTTGGCATTTAAAGCAACAATTATACTTTCCACCAAACCGGAGAGTTCAAGATTTTAAATGGATAAACTTGCATGAACCGCTGTATACAATTTGTCGTATGGTCATATTTATCAACCGATCAGTGGAATATTATACTTTCCGCTTTATAATAAACAGATGTCCATCAACTTCTGTATTAGCTGTTGTTAATGGCAGAAGTATCTCTATTTATAATTTTGCAGAGAAAATCATACCGCCTCCCATGTCAAATTCTACGTTAACACATTCAAGACCTATTAACAGGATTTTATTTCATCCAAAAAAGTTACTACTAGTTGCATTAAATTCTCTTTTACAGGTTTTAATTGTTAATCTGGAAAATTTTAATTCAAAAGTATTAATTTGGGAAGATATAAACTTTATAAATGCACCGTCACTTTATAACATTATCTGGAATGAAAACAAAATACAAATCAATTGTGGCGATTGCGATGATGAAATACATGAGGCTAAGGAAGACAGTAAATTAATTTTTGAAATAAATACTATAAAGAAAGCTGCTTCTAAATTTGTTTTGCCATATAATGACACAAATTGTCTAACGTCACATCAAAGTGTAGATGCTGAAACCATTACATTAACCTATCTAACTAAAAAGGAAATACAAATAAAAAATTCCAAAATTGAATTGGACTTTGCATTAAGTTGTAATCGAGAATTATGTTTAAACGGCAATATAATATGTAATGGTGTTACATCATTTTTCATTTTTCAAGATTATTTATTGTTGACTACTGCCAGTTGCAAGTTGTACTGTATTCGTTTATTACAAGATGCTGACAAATTGTTGCATTCTAGTTTTAAACTGGAAAAAACTTATTCAAGAGAAATTGAACAAGGTGCAAGAATTGTCACTATTAGTAAGTGTTATCCACCACTGATAACTATGGTTTTACCTCGAGGCAATCTGGAAACTATTAGGTGTCGTTTATTAACAATAGACATTGTAGAAAAGTTATTGAGCGAAAACAAATGGAAGACTGCAGTGAATATAACAAGGATCGAAAGAATGAACTGGAACCTGCTTATTGATTTAAATCCGGTACGCTTTTCAGACCACATAAAAGATTTTGTCAAAGCAGCAGAATTTTGTACAAATCTAAGTACAATCGTTAATGATTTTACTAATAAAAATACTTATTTAAATTGTTTGCCAAATTCCACAAATCAGGTATGTGATAAAACGGAGATTGTAAGAAAAATAATAAGTTATTTAATATCTACTGACCCAATAAACAATTTGTTAAGTATAATATCTATCCAACAAAAACATTTTTCTTTGAAATCAGCACTAAATTATATAAAGGTTGTATTTGAACTGAACCCACATTCTAATGATTCCATTTGTAAGAAATCATTGCAACTTTTAAGTAATAAAGGACATTTTAAAGACATTTTAGATGCAGCATATAGTCTTTATAGTTTAGATTTTTTAACGTTTGTGTATCATAATAGCACTGAAGATCCAAGAGTGTATGAGCCTGAAATAGCTGCCTTTAGAAAGTTAAAGCCAGTCCAGTTGCGTTTCAAAATGAATTTAAGAGCAAATAATATAAAGGAAGCCGTTAAATACCTTCTGCGATGTGATAACTACGATTTGACTTATGTTGAAACTTTCATTTTGAAACACAAATTAGAAGATGTGGCTTATAAATGCCTACCACCTTTTTGTAAACATTTTGATACTGTTTCCACTTTATATGCCAAGCGTTTGTCACTGAAACAGAAACATGATGAAGCAGCCTTTGTTTTAAAACGGGCCAATTTAATTACACACGCTCTGGAAGAGTATAAAGCAGCATTAGATTGGAGAGAGGTTGTGAGTATTATGAAAGCTCTTAATTATAATCAAGATGACCAAAGAAAAATATTATATGATCTATCTAGTAAGTTGTCTGCAGTTGGAAGAGTCGATGATGCCGTCTTACTGTTAAATAATTATAACGATGATCATAAAAAAGCGACACAGTTGCTTATTGAACATAAAGCTTTTAAAAAGGCAATTTATTTGGCAAAGGAATACAATGCGGTGGAAATATTAGGTAAAAAAAAAATTTTCACAGTATAAACTGCAAAATTTTGTGTCGGCTGTGAAGTATCTTATTTTTATTTTTTTATTTTTTAGAGGAGCTGGTTATCCCTGCTTTGAAATCGTATATGTTAGATCTGAAAGATAAAATTGACGAGTTTGAAGTAACCTTCATAAAATATTTTCACCGCTTGCAATTACTGCGTGAAGAGAAAATAATTAAATTAGAAAATTCTATGCACGATGTCTACGATAGGGGTGAAGATGATTTATATTCTGAAACAGGCAGCACAGTATCTTCCTACGGATCGTCTCGTGCCACATCAAGGTCTAGGTCGTAAGTTTAATTTTTTTTATTTTTTGTAGACAATGGGATTTATAAAATTAAATTTAGGTCACAATTTTCTTCAAAGAACAGAAGAAAAGAGGAAAGGAAAAAAATTGATTTACGTGAAGGTGGATATTATGAAGATATTGCTCTCATAAGGGCACTATATATTTTGTACAACAACGTATTTTCTTTGGGAAAAGATGTGAGAGAAGTTTGTACCATTTTAGAACATGGTGATTTACAACTAGCAAAGAGTTTACACGTAAGTTTGAGCTGTTTACAAGATCTGATGAAGAAACATATTCCTTTGATTTGGCCCGATGTATTTATTAATGTGCCACAAGTTTTGGACAATACAGCTCTAGCTATTATTGAAAATAAGGCATATTTAGGTGAGTAAATCTTTGTCTTTAATATAGTACTTTTCATGTAAGTACAGAGCCTTGATAAATGTTTACAAGCCACGTGACCACTGATCTTAGGCAACCCAACATTGCACAACTGGTACTGGCTTACAATGAACAACGACAAACCGTTACGTCTACGCTCGAGATAATGCGATTGCTGATTGGTTCAATAAAACCTTGTGAAAAATTACACCAACCACCAGCCGGTGAAACAGAATGTTGTGTTTTAATGTAATCTTGATCGTATTATTTTAATAATTTTTAATTTTACCAAAATTTAATTGCCAACATGAAGGAAAATAAAATTACTCACATGGCTTGTAATCATTTATGAAGGCTCTGGCTCTGTAGTTAGGCAAAGCTAGTTATGTATTCTGGTCATTTATCTGATATGTCACAGTTAACAATTGCAGCTTTTTTATTTTGGGAAAGTTATGAAAAAGAAATTATTTTTTTCAGATCCTGCTTACTGCATTCCACCAGATGTTTTGTTTGAGGAATGGAAACTAGAAATTTTTTCTTAGTCTAAAATTTTTGCATGGTGCTGCTAAACCGCAATTGCTTTCTTAATTGTCATTTATATTTGCAACTCCAAGAAAATATAAATCAATTTTATAATTAAAAAAATAATAATTGAATTCATAATTTCTGTATGTAATTAATTGGTTTAATAAAATCTATATGATTATATAATTATCTAATTAACTGCCATTATAGATGATATTATAATCTTCGTATTTAATGCAATCATTTTTTATATAATTTAATAAATGTGTTATAACTAATAATATATATANATATATGCGTTTAGAGGTTATAACAAAAACTTGGCTGGTATGAAAATTTTTATTATACAGTCATAAGAAACACTATTAAACTACTGAATCAAATGTGATTAAAAAATATATAAAAATAAAATTCTTATATATACATAAACAAGTATAAAATACTATTTTATATAACCTCGCTAGTATTTTCAAGATTTGATTCAACGCTGTCTTGCTTCTACGCAATACCAGGATGCTCTCCGTGTATCTTGTGATGAGGAATTTGCCACCTTCCTGCATTTTAAATCCAGTAGGACTTTTCTATCACCGATTTTTTCCAAATACTTTGTGAAATCCTGATAAATTGGAGTACTCTGCGACAAAAGAAAATATTTTGAACATCGACTAAGTTTAAAAGTAAAATTCCAGGTGTGACATAATTTTAATGAACTAGTAATAATTGTGAATATTCACCCCGTCAAAATAGTTGTAAGAGTAAGGCCCAATGTGGTGAAAAGTTGCTACCCATTCTTTGAAGACAGTTGGGTTAAGGTTTAGTAATACTTGTAATACTTCCAGAGATTTTGTCATCACTAAGCTTTGACCGTACTGATCTAGTGCATTAAACCTAAAAACAGTTTATCTTCAGTAAATAATTCAAACTTTTTTATTAGTAAACATAGGACGCCAATTTATTTTGACTTAACGTATATTATTGACACCACACTATAAGCATGAGTTTATAAAGTAATCTGTAATTTCATCCATCTTTTTTGTATAGCTCTCGCAAAATATTTTTGATGACTGACATTCATCTTACCAAACTCATTGTATGAACTTATTAATTTCTTGTACTTACTTTGCTTCAAACTTTAATTCACACTCTGTTTCATGACAAGAACTGCAGGAGTTTGGACTGATAACAATTTGTTTGCATTTAGTACATTCCGAAATAATTGAGAGTTTTAGCAGGAAAATGCTATATACATGTCCCCATACCAGAACATCAACTGGTACTTTCTTACCTCGGGATAAAAAAACTGGCATACCCCAATTAAATTGATTATACCTATAACAATATATCACACATACAACAAATAACACAAAAAAATTAATAACTTACAGGTTAACTGTGTTGAAGCTTAAAGCGGGTTTATACGAGACTACTTCAAAAGATGTAAAAATTGTAGACCTCAAGTACTTTTTTGACTGTGGAATGACATGCCGTACAATGACCTCCATTTCTGGCACTAACCCTAAAGGCATAAGCATATTGTGCCAGTTACTTAGGTAGCAGTCCAAAAACACTCTACGGTTACCATCAACATGAGAAAATACAATTTGATGTACTTTCCCACCTAAATAGTAAATATATTAACATTCTTAAATACCTTGTGATAATTAAGTACCTGGAGTTTCAAATCCATAAATCGCTGGGATTTTAACAGTCGTAGATGGCAATGGGTCTGTAAATCTCTTGATTTTAATAACACCACGAAACGTTACTAGATCACTACAATTTTGAATATGGGACATACATTTTGGAATACTTAGCGGCTCCGATATGTTACGCACTTCGACATTGACTGGTTGAAAAAAACAACCTTGATGTGATATTTCATATATATTTAAGTCTTTTATTCTTGTTAATGCAGGTCTCTTTACAGTATTCCTGCGCAAAAAAAAATGAGACACTTGAACCTATTTGTAAATATAAAATTTACTTACAACGGAGTTTCAAAGAACATTCTATATGATAATCCTTCTTTCAAGTGCAAGTTAAGACATATATATTTTGAGGATAATACCAAATATACATCTTTGGAAAAAAGTCCAGTAGAATTAGACTGTATAAAAACATGTAATAGTAATTCTGGCAAATTTCTGGTGTTTATATAAACCTACATAAAGTTCGTATTAAATTTTATAGATATGTAGTTAATATAAATTTAATATACTCACTGTACTCTTCTTTAGGAGTATGAAAGATATTACATTTGAGTATTTTAGTTCATCTGATTTTATTCCAAAAATATTATTTTCGCTTCTTGAATGTATGACGTGTATGTCATCTACTTTTGCTATAACATACTCAACATTAGGTACTGCATTCTCTTTAAATATTTCAGTCATAACAGTGTATTTTTCTATTAAGACATAGCTATTCTGCAGATGAGATATTTCAATATCAGTTTTTTTACAGTTTTCTGTAATAACAACGCATACAAGTTGGTAGTCACCGTCTTTTAACATATAAAATCCATAAAGTGGATGAATTTCAAGATACCCGAATAATATTCTATTTTTCACACTTGGATGTGAACCAAAACTCCAGTAAGGAAACTTAGCATACTTATTTGAAATAATCTCAACGTATTTACAGGTTCTAACAAAAGTCAAAGATACCTTAGTTAGGATCGAGTTATTATAATTTCCTTTCCTAAAAATTACATCTCCATTTCCTATTATTAATAAAATTAATTTCTGCAGAAGAGACAGTAGTATGTCATTCTTTAATTCAATTTTTAAATTGGTAAAATGATTCTCAATTTCATTTGAAATTTCTTCAAATTTAACTATATCGTCTGAACTTAATTTATAAGTGTTTATCAAATTTAAGAAGGTATTCCACGGGCAATCCATTTGAAAATTTCCTTGTATAATTGAAGACTCGCAGACAACATAAGTTGATTTGAATTTGTACCCATTTTTAATCACAATTTTACTTCCAATCAGGGGTAGTTTTTTAAGTTTACCCTGGGCTAAAATTTTACTCATATGCACCTTTACGATACCATCTATTTCGAAACATGCAAAGGTGGTATTAACTGATGTAACAGTGCCCTGCAAAAATATATATCAAATATCTAATATTACCACAGTTCTTACTCACAGCCAAATCGCTTGTATCCATGTTCTTCTCTCACAAGTGGTAAGGTTTTTATCACGTGACTGCAAATGAAAACGATTTGTAGTTACTGAAAAAAGGAAGAAGCAAATGAGGAAATTTGTAATTTTCAGTTTAAAATAAAAATAAAATTTATTTCTTTACTGAACATCGTTAAATTATATTTGTTTTGTTTTAATCGACATAATACATACCACAAAACATATAATAATGCATACCATACCACAAAAACACAAACTGAAAACTAAGCTAAGATGGTTTAAATCCCTTTTGTTTTATAAAATCAAATAATCTTCCCCACAATATCAGATTGATTCATAGAAGTATGTGGCCTTAATCAATAAAATCTGTCATTCTTTAGTATTTAGTAGTAGGTACATGTTAAATATAATATAATACCAATGATAACATGTAATATTGCATATTTGACATCCAGAATATTTTCCATATTTTGGTTGGTTTATAAAAAAGTATTAGTCCTAACTTAACTTTAATCTTAGTCCTAAAAAGTTAAATGTACAAAATGTACGTATAGAACTAGGGCAAGGTTTAAGATTTTTATAAACTAATACATTACATTCTGTACATTTAACTTTTTAGGACTAAGATTAAGGTTAAGTTACGGCTAAGTTAGGACTAATACTTTTTTATAAACCAACCATTTGTCTTTTATAGGATTTTGATGGTTTTATCTAAACCAGAAACAACTCTATTTACTATTACATAATCTAACTAAACTATATTCATTGGTATTAATTGTATTAGCTTTGTTCCTAGTCGTATAGTCCTAGTCACCTGGCGGTGACAAGTGGTACTAGCGAAACAAGGTAAACATTTCTTCTGTGTGTGACATTTCGTTTTGTATTTTATTTAAAACTGAATTTAGTGTTCGTTTTTTGAACACTGTTATTTTAAGAAAATAGTGTGAGGAAAATATCAGCAATTATGGATAGAAAGAAGAAACTGTCAAACTATTATTGTTCAGTTCAAGGTTGCTCTTCATGGTCCAAGAAAAATCCAGAATTAAGTTTTCATAAAACCACTGAAGAAATTTTCAAAATATTATTGCCGATAGATAATACTCCCTGAATTTCATGAGGGTTGTTAGTAAGTAAGGGCACTAGTCTGCAGACATAATATAAATTTCTAAATTTAAATTAACTTTGCTCAATTATCCCATATAGTACCACATGATCAGCCTTAAAAACTGCCTCTCCTTCTAATATACAACGAGAGTTTTCGTTAGCATATATGTAAATAGGAAATGTATTCCACAACGGATAAGTTCATAGTTATAACTTAATAAAATATACATTACATTGTAATGCTAGAGACAAATAAAGTAGACATAAATACTTGCCTTAAAATTTATTTATGAAATTTTTGAAACCTATAAAATAACACAAAAGTGAAATAACTGCAGTTTCATAACAAAATTACTAATAATAATGGCAAATAAGACAAATGTTGTTCAAATGAATGTGTAAACACGAACGGCAACGTCAAAATTACCTTGTTTCGGAGCTTACTGCTTTCGCCGCTTGGTGCGCTTGCATCTTAAAAATTATCGCGGATACGTACCTACTCAATATTTGTTTTAGGTATTCTGCCGCCGCTAAATTTAAAATTACATAACAAATCTCACCCTACACAGATTACTCAGAAATTGATTTTGTAAAATAATTTTCACGTAGATAATTTTTTTTGTCACCATGAGAAAATAAGTACATTTGATACATTAAAATCACTCAAGCATTAAAGACACTTTTAAATGCTCTAATAGTCTTCCTACTTAAAATAAGAAATAATTTTGATACTGTATCTTTTTAAAATGTTTGTTGAAAAAATTTCAAATTTCAGTACATATTTTGAAAAAAAAGAGTGAAAATGATTATAGAGTTTCAGTGCTTTCTATATTGTATTAGCTTTCACGGCGAATAAAAAAATATTACAAGTAAATAATTTTACTAAACCAATCTTTGATTAATTCTTGTAATAGAGATTTATTATGCAACTTTAAATTTTTCGTTGTGTTGATATCCATAAAAAAAACTACCTACCTCTGATCACATTTTTTATTAAAAAAAAAATAAAACATTTTATTATTAATAAAAAAATGTGATTATATGATGATCAGACATTATTATGTTATATAAATAAATGTGAATGAAATATCTAATAAAACACACTAAAAACACAAATAAAACACACACCAGCACTCGCCAAACCTAACCAACAATAAACATAAACAACATGAATGACATGAAATTATTCATAATTGCAATTGTCAAAATTTATTCTACAAAATCTTTGTGGCGACATCTATAGACTCTTTCCCCAACTTGTATATCCATCTCAAGTCACGTGGTTCCCAGTGTCCCCATATTTTCAAGTATAAGTTCTCGGGCCCTGACCTGCACTGTATCACAATAATCCACAAAAGCTGCACTACATTTGTGTTTTTGCATCTTTGTTGACATCAGCTTTACGTTTACTCATAATTATCAATAAGTAAATGTAAATAGAATAATGAGACCAGTGTCATTTATCTAGGAATGAGACTAATAATAAAAGAAGAGGTAAGAGAATTTTATTGTCTTTTATCGGCACCAGCAGTAAAGTACGCCATCTGTGGCTGCTGCGGCAAACGACACATTCGGAAAGCACAGACTACAAAATAGTTAAGGAAACTGCATGGGAAAAGAGAAATAGAATAATATCTAATTCTACTGTCTCATAGATGTCGCTGCAACTGTCTCATAGATGTCGCTGCAACTGTCTCATAGATGTCGCTGCACCATAATGGCGGTAAATTCAAATGCAATAAAATATACTAATAAAAAGTATTTCATAAGTAATAGATCACAAAATAGTTGCTAATGGTTTAAGTTGATAATTAAAAGTAGGTGAACCATTAACAGCTGTTCCATGACCCATTAAGTTACGAAACTTATTTATTTACTCATATGAGCATACTTATCTAATCTATGACATCAAAATTAATAAGGCATTTTATTGTATATTTTGTGACTCTACTCAAGTTTCCGCTGTCAGTTCAGTATCCCCATGGACACAGTTAAATTTCCCATGAAAATGCTTCAATTGTAGCCTGATTCCCGTCTAGAGTTTTAGTCATGAGCCTAGGAAAATTTCCAAAAATTGTCAAATTTTAAATGTGCCAAAAATCCAGATAAAAACATTCGAACACAAGTTTTTATTTGGACCCCCTGAAAACGCTAGTGATGTCCGTTTTTGTCTAAGTTCTACGATTTGGTAACAAATCAGAGAAATGTCAAGAAGTAGAATACCCTATACCGTGTTATAAAAAGGTTATACATACCTACAACTAATAGGTACCTACATAATTACAGTATAAATATTATTACTGGCAAATGAGGTGTGACGAGTTCGAAATTTTGCTTCGTTTTATCTCCCTCCTCTCAATCTTTAGTTAAGAACAGTTTACAAATGAATTCAAGAGTGTCGAATTGGTTTATAGGGATATTTTTTAAAGATATTTTCTAGTCAAAAATTTGTTTTAGTTGCAGGAAACTTCCAAAAATTGTCAAAATTAAATTGTGACAAAAATCTAGGTAAAAAAATTAAAAAAGTTGTATTAAAACCCGGTGAAAACTAGCTGACATCATTAGTATGTCAGCTTTTTGTATTAAGTTCTACGATTTGGTAGGAAATCACAAAAAATGTCAAATGGTAGTATAAAATATATAATTAGTATTCATTTCGAGCTAAATAAGAAGTTATGGGGTGTGGTGATTGTCTTATTACTCACTTTTATATCTAAGATTTATTTATTTATCAGATCAGCTACGGTCTGCCGTGGCCAAGAAAAATTATCGATTAAACAAAATATATTGTATTATAAGTTAAATAAAATAAAAACATTTTTCGAAGCCTCTTCGTTACCCAATTAATTGCAATAACAAGAAGTATTTTAAAATTTATTATTTATGTTGAGTAGAAATACATCAACATAAAATTGGCAGATTGGTAGCTGATTTGATAAATAAATAAATCTTATATATAAAAGTGTATAATAAGACAATCACCACATGGGGCAATACGATTTACAGATGGCTTGATTAATACCTGAACCAACATGATCAAATCGGTACAACTGTTGGACTGTTGCGTTGGACCTTGTCCGTACATAGCCTGCATTGCTGTCGGCTGTTGTTGTTCATTGTTCTGTTTATTTTTTATTACTTTTGTTATTTTTATTATGCTTACTGTTTTTTATAAATAGATAGAAGATTTTCACAGGACTCGGTACTAGCAAGCCTTTACATTCATTTTATGATTTATCAATTTATTACTATTTTAATTATCTGTACATATTTTACAAAAAAAAAAAAAGAAAAAAGTCACCTCAATTGAAGAGATCAGAAGCAAAAAAATTGATCAACTTAAAAAGCTACCAACGAACTCATTTTCTTTTGTTTCTTAAATGTTTCAGCTGAGTTTGTAATCCTGCATATATTCGTATTTATAGTTGACTAAATATAAATCGAAATAAATGTTATGTGTGAAAATTCTTTATCGCTACATATCACGAAAGGAAGTATAGAAAGCCTAAATCAAAATTGCGTCAAATCATAAATTTATGTTAATTATCGTCAAGGTGTGCTCCTATAAACTAAAAAAAAGATACATTTCTTTTTTATGAATAAATGTCTTTAATGTAACAAATTGTATTAATTTACAAACTGTGCTACATATTACAATTGGCCATATAGTTCGTAATATTTCTAAAAAACATGCATACCAATAAAATAACATCAAAGAAGTTATCACACCACACTTAAATCAACTATTATTACATTTACCTCTCTTATTACATTAATATTTATTTTGAAAATGGATTTCTCTATCTATCTCAGCTAATTGAAAATAAAATTTTGTGTAAAAATATTTGCTGTAATGTACGGGCAAATCATTGCACATAACACTCAAAATTATCGTTTTAAGAGTGTGATAAACATTTTTTTCATGTAGATACTACAGAAAGAAAGATTAAAATTTCACAGATATTGACTTACATTTCAGAACAGTCTCTGTAGACTAGAAAAAAATTGTATTTCCGGAAAAAATATTTGCAAATAAGGGAATAATAAATTTATTTAATTGCCTTTGGCACACACATTTCACTGCAAATGAAATTATTTAGAATGTTTGATTAATTTTTATTTGAAGTAAACGGTTCCATAAAAATTTTCAAATCAAATATGTATACAAAAATTTTAATGCATTCTTGGAAATATAAATGGCACATGAAATGAAATATAATTAATACACACTTAAACAACCACCAACTTGATACTAACACACAAAAATCTAGTGCACATTAATCCTAATGAGGTAATTCCATAACAAATCAATCAATATTTTGTATAAGAATAATATTTAAAAAGGCCAAAGTTCTCATCCTGAATTGTAGTGGTTATTTAAAATACTGATTTTTCATAATATACGTATAAAATAGTACCTAACATTTTAAATTCATTAAATATTAGTCAAACTTAATATAAAAAAGGAATTAATTTAAACAAAACAGAGTAAAATGTAACCGATAGATCTGTGTAATTGATTTTTACCCTGCTTTATTATATTCTTAGTTTACAGATTTTGTAATTAATAATAAAAATGAAACTTGATTTGAAATGAAATAACCTAATTGTAACTAAAAATAATTAACAATAACCTATGTAAATTAAAAAAAGTTTTCAATGTACAATTTAGTTAACAACTAAACAGTATATACAAAGGGGTACAACACTGACTAATCTTTTTACTATATACTCTGTGTACAAATATAATATACATACTAATGGTGCATACGTAATACTTATTAACTGACAATTTCCAGTTTTCTGTACATTAATTAATTAAACATATTAGTAATACAAAATGTTGTATGACATTTTGATCTAAAAATTGTTTTTACTATTTATATCTTTATTTCCAACTGATGGCATTTTAATTTTTTTTCAATATTCTTTAAGTGGTAACCCGTTTTTACATAGTTTTTGTTACAATTTAGTTAGATATGTGTAAACTGACAATTCATAAATAATAGAAAATTAGCCTTTCTGTAAAAACTTTCCCAAAAATAAAAATAAATATTGTAGACATTGTATTAATACTACAATAGTTAACATTTATTTTATAACTTATACAAGCGCTTAAGTACAGTCATANGGATTGGACTTTCCCGCACTAGTGGGACACGCTATATATATATATATATATAATTGGGTATATGCTTTATTTTTGACACTGCAGAAAGATAAACATATTAACAAAAATTGTAAGACTGTAAGTACGCTTCGCTATAAAATCCCTGACAAATATATTATATATAAGTTGGGAAAATATATATGTATATTCTGCTTCTATTAATTAATAAAATAACTGCATTTTTCACTTTGTTTATGTAAATCCCTAGAACATGTTTCCAGATAAGTGGTTCTAAATATTAGCACAGCAAAATTACCATATAAACTAGATTCTAGTTGTACATAGATACAGTCACTCCAAAGAAAATGGAAGAATAAATTGGAATATGGAATATTTAAGTTTTGAAAGTATGTAATCAAAAATTATTGAACCTAAAGAGATGAGTTTTTAAATTCCCTTTTAGTACATTGCATGTACACTTCAGCAGAAAAAATAATATCACGGTCAACGTAAGAAAAAAAAAATATGCAAAATATACCAATAATGAAAGTATAAATTGAGAGAAAAAATATCATAGATGTAATAATGTAGAAATAAGGATTCCATAATAAAATTTATAAATAAATGGAAACACTTGTGTTTAAGCGGTTAAGGCTAATTATCTTTTTGACACAAGTGCTTAAACAATTTGCTAGTATAACTATTCTTTAATAACAAAAGAATTTTTGCACTTTGTGGTTTTTAAATTTTAGATGTATGCACCATTATCAACATATGAGTACTTAAGGTTTTAGGGAATTAAAAATTATCATCTCAAACTTACTTTATCATTAAATAATTGGGTAACAGAATGCTTATTACCAAAACAGAAAAGTGACAACTTGTGTATTAATATAATTTTAATTTAAAAATCATTATCTTATACATGTCATTTATCTTTGGTGTGTCAAAAGCTTTTAAATATTAAAAACTGTATTTGTCTACATTTAATATTAACTCAAAAAATATTTCGCTGTAGACATTTTTTAAAATGTGTGTTATCTAATTAGTGTGCTTTAAGCGAAATTATTTCAATATTTAGGAAATGGGTCCCCAAAAATATATTAGATAAATACATTTCATATATATGGGTGCTTTTCTGACATAAATCAAGTTTTTAATTTTTAACTTATATGTTATATAATGAGAAAGAAAATAAAATGTACTACTACATCCACTTATCCAGGCACAATGAAAGTAACTATCCCTTAAATTCTATTTTAAACACTGTAATTCTAAACAGTTAGTTATTTTATACATGTAATTACAAATTTGATATTATAATACGGAACAGTCCAAAATTACATCTTGATATTTTCAGGGTGGATAGTATATAAATAAAATAATGGCACCTTTTTATATAAACATTCTCCCGTAAAAAATGGGATGGTAGTTATATTTTTTACGATACCTCAAAAGTTTTTCGAGATACTTTTTAATATTTTAAATATAGACCTAAAGCATCAGAGTACTAATTTATGCGCATATTGCACACATGGTTTCAGGGAGTCACAATTTCACTCCCAACATTTCATTATTACCCCATCCCAGAAAATTTTCAAAAAATATTATTCTCTAGACTGAAAATGAACTTCTATTTAAATCGATGAATATAAATCGAACCGTTTTTGAGAAATTCGGATGCACGAGAGATGAAGGAAATAAACAAGAGAAATTTCAGGAAAAAGTTTTAAAACAACAGTTTTAGCATAGCATAACAATGCACCGTCTAATGCAAATTTTAAATTCTTTTAGGCTAAAGTATTTGTTTTACGAAACTATTCAAAATATGTGATTTGAATGGTACACAATTGTGTCAACTTGAATTCAAGTTGGCAAATTTATTATTACACATTTCAAATTCGCTCTCATATGTAAACTTGCTCTTCTGGAAAACGATCCAGATATCAAAATAAACAAGAGGATCTTTTTTCATTAATACTCAAGAGATGAATATTTTTATAAAATCTATTAGGATATGATAAGAATTAAAAAAGTTGAGGATGAAATAGTGATAGTCACACCTAAAATTACACTTTTACACAACATGTGGGATTTGAACAATACTGCCCTGATGTTCGAAATCTATAATTAAGATACAAATTAGATATTTCAAGACATTTAGAAAATCGCCGAAATATATAAATATAACGTTTATAAAAAATGGTAATTATTTTTTGGTGTACTGAACGTTCTAAAAATATCAGGAAACAATATCCACCATCCAGTATATAATAATAATAATAATCCATCAGGAATTAATTATCATAAAATAAATAATTAATTTTTTCTATAATAATTAATGTGATATAACATAATTTCTTCTCCATTTTACACTATAAATATATACAAATATGTGCAAGTAAAACAAATAATTAAAATAGAAAATGTAATTGAAACAGAAAAATGATTTTTTTTTATATCGAGGTATTCCATCTTAGTTTATGTTAAGTATGACAATTAAAAAAACAAATGTCTCAATTTCTAACCAATACCTACTGATTTTTTTTCAGCATCTACTTCTCTGTGAGAATAAGTATGACATATACATATTTTTAAAATCACACCTACGGGGACAGTTGGTACTGTAGCAATTTTTGGAAAATGTAAGTAGCTGATGTGAGCCGATATATTCAAAATACCAGTTCTTTACCTAATTTAAATAGTTTCTTTTATTTTATCCTCTCGTAGATGAATTTAAAAAATAAAGCAAAAATTAAACCGTCAGAACATCAAGGAATAAACGATCCTCAAAAATTTCTTAAATGAATTATAACAGTTTAATAATTTGTTTTCCTATATCTAATAATAGACAATAATATTTCTGCATCGCGAATATTTTAATGAAGAATTTGACAACGGGAATCATATAAAATAAGTTTCATAATTAATATAACGTCATTTGCAAGTATAATTTGATTATTTAGTGTTATCGTAATATAAACAAATTACTTAATTTATGCATTTCAAGTTGAAATAAAAGCATTTTCTATGTCAGAAATGGAAATATTTATTCATGTCATTTTAAAATCACGGCAAAGTACAGCAAGCAAATTAATATGAAAAATTTAATGTATCGACAAAATCTTTCCTTGCCGAGACTATTACACTGCTGTTATATATATGTATATATATAAACAAAATCTTTAATGTTAATCGGGTATGCAGTCAAAGACAAAAATTAGCTGTAAACTCTTTATTGGTCAAACTTTCGGGATAACTTATCCATCCCTTCTTCAGAAGAAAATCTACAAGGGATAAGTTATTCCGAAAGCTTGGGCAGTAAAAAACAGTTTACAGCTAATTTTTAATTTGACTGCATACCCGATTAACATTAAAGATTTTGTATATACAATATATAATTTTCTTTTTCTTGTATTTGTTTTATTTCCCAACTCACATCAACAGGTAACTGTGTTACGTTTGAGAAAACAAAAGTGTGAAAAAAAAAACGTGCTTGCCTGTACAGATTGGCAGCTTGTAAATATTGATACAGAAAACTCCAATACTGATGTGGAAAAAGAGTCTTAAAATAACTGCCAACGGGTAATAATGAAACAAATGTGTATATGTGTTCATTTGTAAACAATTATCCCTAAGACGATATTTGCACAGTTCCGATCTGTATGTGTGTGTGCCTCTTAAATCTTTCCCAAACTTTCATCTTTCAAAATAAACCCAAATTTGCAGCACCAACTTAACATTTTGTTCGAGATGGAACAGCCCAATCTGAAAAAGCTTTGAAACATCCATGTAACAGTAATGTGTTAGCTTAATTCTATTGGTCACTTATAATTGTTTCTTCCGTTTTAACATCTGCAATTCCCTGCATTGCTTTCGTCAAAACAGTTGCATCTTTCAAAGAAAGAACCTGTAATACCTGCGGCGCATCATTGCCAGAACTTTGAATCATCATAGAATGAGTAGTTATACCACTTGGGGTTACCGTTAATGTGTCCATATTATCTCCGTTATTTGGTTCAACCTTTAAAAGATTAGTTTTTAAATATACTTAATCACAAAGGCAAATTTCATAATTATGATTATAATACAAACATGTATATGCTCGCTTACCTTTGGAACTTGGACAACAGGCGTTACACATACTGTTCCGTCACTGTTTGTATGGAGGTGCTGGATATTTGCTACCATCGTTTGATACATGGACGCTGTTACCGGTACAGTGATTACTCCACTAACTAAAATTCAATAAAATCACATTCATGTTAAGATTTTTTTTAATGCGATTTTTATAAAGTATAAATTTTCAGTTTATGAAATTCTTTAAAATAATTTTATCCAAAAGAAACGTACCGTGTCCATCTTCAGCGGTTAAAATAATCTGTCCTTCAGAATTGAGTGTAGCCTCTGTGACCGAATTTAGATCGACAACTTCCCCTGGAGTTCCACCTTCGGATATAGTCTGAATGGTGTGTACTTGGTTGCCCTCACCTTGACCTGACTGCAGCTAATTTGATAAACTTATTATATGGCATAATTTAAATTAATTTGAAACTTACAGTGGCCATTCCTTGTACATGTGCAGTAGTGCCGTCTGGTAATGTGATAATTGGATTATTAGGGTCTACTTGAACAATGCTAACGGTTCCATCCGGGTTAGTTATCGTGTGAAGTACCGTTGGTGTATATTGAGTCGAAATCTGAAACATGTTTCAACTCAAAATCATTTTCAATTCACAACAAAAATAAGGTTTATGGAAATAAAAAGGAGCCATAATGGAAATTATAAATTTCGACTCGATATGCTACTTCCACAGATTTAATGTAAAAAATTCTGTATACACAAAATAAAATAAGAAAAACAAAACCAAGCTAACAGGATAACAAAAATATATAAAAATAATACTTTAGTTTTACAAATAATTACTATTCATCATACACAGACAGAAAAACTCGTATTTTGAAAAAAAAAAAATTATGTAAAATCGATTCTTGCTAAAAAAGTGCCAAACAAATTTGTTTTTATTTACAAATGATTTATCAAGATCACATGCATCTATACAGGATTAGCAAAGAAAATGATGATATATCGAAAAAGAACAAGAAACAAACAAAAAATTTTAATGCTACAACTACAAGGTCAACAGGTAGACAATTTTTAGACATTCCATTGTCACAAGGTTTGAAAAGCTTTATTTCTACTACCTTCATTATCGGGTCCAAAAGAATTTCTATAACATAGAAGTTTGGGGTTTTCAGGTTAATCATAATCCTATTCTGATAACGGGTTAATTTTTGTTGTTGTGATGATGTATCCCATAATTTTTTATTGTTCGTATAAAGTGGTATAAAAATGATTACTAGCTTTCACACAAAGATTTAAATTTTAAACCAAAACAACTTCCGCGAGCACAATACTTTACTTTTCGACAAACTAAATTGCTCCTAGCTCATGCGGCGATACCCAATGTTGTAAAACTTTATTTTCTGTACCTCACAGAACAGCTTCATGCTGGCTCCAAACTTCATTTCTTGAAGCACATTTTTACTAATCCTGTATATACAACTTGTTCAACTAAATAAAATCTACAAAATGAATAAAAAAAAATCAAGACCAAAAGTAAAAGTGGGAATGACATTTATAATATAATTTGAAATTGCTACACACGTCGACGTCTGAGCTATAACCAGCAGGGTCTAAGCAAACCTGCGTAGACGACCCTGATAAGCCATCTGGCGAAGCTGCTATAATTTGTGGTGACCCATTAGCTTGGATCTGTATTTTATGTGTGGGCACCATGCCCGAAGAGTGCATTTTTAATACACCCACTGAACTACTGACGTTAGCATTTGCTGTAGCCGCTGCGTTCGCCTTCTCATCTTCTTCCGAAAACGCAGGCAAAAGGTCTTCTCTACCATGAAATTTATAACAATTGATGACTATCTGCCTTAATGCGTGTGTCCAAGATATCTGGAGATAAAGGAGTACATTTAGGAATTTTTTCTTAATTTAAATTTATAATTGTACATACTTTATACACTTAGGCACATATGTATGTTATTTAGATTAAATATACCTTCTGTTTTTCGTCTTCACTACGAGCATCCATCCTAACATTGGCCCATGGCAATTCCTTCGGCCACCATGGTGGTCTTGTGGATTCCCTTCCCCATCCAGGTTTACCCCTTCCTGTTGAATACTTCAGCATCAAAGGAATGAATGCTCTAAGTTGAGCCTGGGTCATTTTCTCGACAGGTGTTGGAATGCCATCAATTATGAGAGGGGGTAATTCAAAGAGTGTTGGATCTTCTTGAATTGGCGGCGGCGCTTGATGAGCGAGTGCATTTTCTAATTCTTCCATAATCATTCCTCTAAGATTTTTTATAACATCTTCCAGTGGTTTTGCGCCAAATACTTTGTAACTCGTGTTCGGTTTGCCTGGAGTCGCTACTAATACAACTGCTTGTTGTCCTACTCTTGTTGCAAATTCATCAATGGTTTGCTGAAAATTTATTATGAACATTAAACGGAAAATAAAAAATTACCTTTAGTTTACTTTTAATTTTCGTAACAATCTGTTTTGTTGCCGTTTTCTTATAGAAGGGTTTGTTTCGAAGGAGTGGGGTCTTTTCCGTTTTTTCGATGAGACGATGGCAGCAGCTGCCGCTACTCCTACTGGACCTAAATGTAAGAAAATTTTCATGAATGTAATTTTTCATAATTCACTAATTTTAACAATTTTGTATAAAAAAAGAGAAATTGAAAAAAATAATTGCTGAATTAAGCATAAGGTTTTTGCAAATTCTTTCCCAGCCCAAATAAAATTTCACGGAACTACTATCTATATTTTCTTACCTGCAGCAGCAAGTTGGGCAGTAACTTCGTCCCCCATAGCGGCCGCCATAAGGTCCGAACCTTCTGCATAACCAGATCCAGGAGAAGAAGGGCAGTTGTCATCATCGTCTTCCGACATTACCGCCGGGGAGCCCACTACCATGGCGATCTGTTCGGAATTGTTTTGATTTCCGTTTGAATCATTCATCATCAAGACCATTCACCAGTACCATGGAAGATGGGCCCCCTTAAAATTAAAACTACAGTAAAATATTCAGTTGACTTAAAATTTCTAAATGTCACCACATCAAGGCATTTCAATTATAAATATTATTCTTTAACATATTTGCTGCTTAACTTTTGTGTTGTTTGTAAGTTTTTTAAAATCCATTCCTTTGCATGCTTCATGAGCAATGTGCGGCAACACTTTTAAAACATTTCTGCACTTTTAAACATATTTTGGTAAAAATTAACTTCGTTTTCAAACACCTGACACTTCATCATGGAAGTTTCATACGATACAAAAAAGAAAACCTAATGTAAATTTCCTACATTTTCTACATTAAAGAAAATTACATACTAATAAATTCTAAGGCAGGGTATCGGATGCAGATGCACTATATATATGTGAGGTTAGGTTTAGTGCGGTTTAGAGCCGAAATAGATTAACTAATTTTCTTACATGTATTATTACTTCTAGTTGACAACGGAAAATGAACTTTATTAAATATTATGAATTTTATTTCGTATATTAACATAGAGATACTGGAATATATAAAGCTATGTTCATACAAAATCAATAATTGATGTATATGTATTCCCCTTACCCCTTACCGAAAAGATAATGCTTTGACAGAGGAAATCATTTGATATTTAACACACATAAAACATTGAACTGGTAATTTAGGAAACATTTGCATTTTGTATTTTGTCTACAAATTTTTTAACGAATGCACATGAACATAAACAGTGTTTGCGCAAAACGACAAGGTGGTTTGGCGCGATTCATTAATGGTAGATAGCAGCGTAAAATAGGAAATATGGCTCCCACATCACGATGATGCCAAAGAGGGCATTAAACATTGAAATTCAAATTGATCTTATACTAACATATAAAAGCAACATTTTCGCAGCAATTATTATATTAAGGTAAAGATGTGAATCGCGCGTTGACTTGCAATGGAGCAGGCCCAGTTAAAATTATTAGTACGGCTGCGTACGCACCTGCGTGTATGTCACACATTTAACAGAAAAACATGTCTGTTAGCGCAGTTTTGGAAATTTTGTGGTATTTTGGATATTGGACACGTTTATTACACTTCACTAAACATTTTCACTTGGGTAAATATTTGATGTACGCACTGACAGATAGTTTTACGTTACATTCTTTGATATCGATCCAAGCAGTCACTGTTGGTAATACACGACATTATTTTTGAGGCACGGACATATTACACGAGTCTGCGCATTTTAAGTTGTTTGAAACTTAAGATTTCGTACCTACCTTAATCTTTAAAGATATTTTTTAGAACCTTTAGACGGTAACAAGAATTTTATTAAATTATACATCCACTTTTATCTAAGAAGATGAGCCAGCAAAACTAATGATAAAATTTATTTAACTTATGGCGTCATCTGTGTTCCAAAACGGAAACATATATTTTGTTTGTGTTACCACTCGTTTCCAAATTTACATGTTATTAAATTGCGTCAAGTAGTCTTAACTGATGTCGAATTACATAAATATTAATATTCCTGAGTGATAATAGTTTTTATTAACAAAAAGTAGTAATATATACTTTTTTCAAAAATTAACTTTAAAAAATATTTATTATTGTTTTACTTTATAATATTGGCAATCATTTACATTTTGACAGAACGTTATCTAATAAATTGCGTTTGGTACTATGGATTTCCTTTAGTTTGTTAATCATCAAAACGGAAATGTACACCTGTGTGAACATAATACCACTCCCATTTGAGCATGAGGCTATTATAAGTTAAAATAGCATAGTTAATTAATTTAGCTGGCGGATTTGATTTTCACTCAGTGTTGCCACTGCTAGTACAATTGCACGAATTCAGTACAATTTGCACTTGCCCAGGCAAAAATATATTTTTAAAATATTTAGTACAATTTCACGACTAGTGACAGTTGAACTAAAACTAAAAATTGTAGATTGTTATCTAGATTATATAAACCGTGAATCACAAGATGATGGGGCAATTCCCATTCCAGTTTTTTTCTATACTTGGATGGTGCCTACTCTACTCTAGTATATGCTTTGAAGTGCCTACTGTGAAGAGTGCGAACTTCGAAGGTACCCAGTCTAGGTGGTCAATGGTGTGGGGGACCTAACCACTACCACAGAATAATATTCTAACTGCTGATGCATTAATCATATGCAAGATCAGTAATAAAGATCTTGAATCATATATATANTATATAGTATGAGCTCTTTCTGATACATAATACCGCATAAGTTCTAAACATTCAAAGAATACATATATATATATATATTTATACAGGTTCGGAAAGTCCCTATGGTACATCGGCCCTTACGTGAGAGCGATAAAGTAATTCATAGAAATCCGTGCGATAGACAAGGATGGTTACATTGAAGACGTTTGATAATCTGAATAGTCACTCCCACTTCTAACCCGAAACGGACGGTGACTATCCTTGTCTATCGCACGGATTTCTTTACTTTACTTTGTCGTTCCATGTAAAGGCAGATGAACCATGTGGATTTTCCAGGCTTGTATATAGTTGTTAAGTATTAGCGACTAGCTATAAGCGACTAGCTATACCGGGTGACCACGAGATTACTACCCAGGCTCTAGCTTGGGCACGAAAAAACATATCGATTTCAAATTTTGGGCATGCGTATCATTGAATTTGATGCAAAATTTAATCATAAAAACAACTGACGGTCACTTCCATTTTGACCGGAAATGCCCCTTATTGCAGTTACTTTGCTATTAAAGATGTCTTCCGGTATTTTCCGAATGTACCGGAAGTGCGACATTTTTATGATATCAGCCTTTAGTACTTCTAAAATAACTTAAAGATATCATATGACTTTGTCCCTTACTTCGTTTGTTTTCTTTCAAAGATTTTATAAATGACACATATGACATTTTAAAGCGCGATTTTCTCGGAAACTGTCAAAGATAGGTATAGGACATAATACATATTTTAGTGTTAGTTTCTTCAGCAGAATTGAAAACAAACATAATATACAGGGTGTTCCATATTAAATAACAAAGTTTAGGGCATTTCCGGTCAAACAGGAAGTGACCGTCAGTTGTTTTTATGATTAAATTTTGCATCAAATTCAATGATACGTTCATCTCAAAGCGTTACCGTACCCAATTGAGATCACTGAATATGCTGGGATAGTCGGTTTTTGTGCAAATGGCATTGTTAAGGAAAATTTCGAAACTTGAGGAGCTAGAGAGAATGCAGTTTTGGATTTATTAGAAATTTTATTTAGTTTAAGTTGGCAATGGCCCTCTTAAGGTATTTTTTTGCAACTTTCTGATGTACCTTATTTCTTGTTTTGTGTTCAGAAATCAGAAATACAGAAATTCAGATTTCAGAATTCAATGGCATGTTGTTTTTAGACATTTATACTGATTATACTGATCTGTCTCTACATGCCTATACTTTATATTTCATAATTTATATTGTTACAAACTTTTGATGACATGGTGGAAAGTAAGTGAGCTTTTAACCACTACAGAATTTTCAAGTAGAATCTCTAAAACGTCCTGTGAATACTGAACATTATTACGATTATTATATTATTATCATATCACAATGATTATTTATTTTTTCTACTTTAAGGAAAAGTTAATATGAAAGACCTAGAAGCAGCAGCAAAAGCCTCGGCTACTTCTAAAGTAATAAATACGTTTAATCGGCCAGGTCAATTAGATAAAATCAATCAAATTAAACAAAGATATTCACGAAAAAAAGCTTCTGTTGAAGCTTTATTAAAATCAGCAATGCAGCAACAGCTAGATGGGGTACGTGTTGGCCTTAATGAATTGCATTGTTGTTTGGAAGATGTTTTAGAAATCGAAAATAGGTATATAGTAAACGATTAAAAGGGACAAAATAAATTGTTTTTATTTTGTAGTGTAAAAAAAATGCTTGGTTTATTTTCTGATGTACCCAAACTATGTAACACTTTAAATGAGGTACGGGATGAAAATATGAGACATTCACAATATGTTACTGCAAAAGAAAATCTCAAACATATATTCACAGTTCCTGATAGTGTAGAAAAAACTAAACAATGGATAAATGAAGGAAAATTACTCCATACACATCAAGTATTATGTATACACAATTGTAATATACAGTATAATCAAAATTTATTTTTAGTGTTTAAGAGATCTAGAAAACTCGAGAGACGATCTCTTGTATGAACTTCATAAATTGCCCAATCAGTCTCCTCATGATAAATCAATGCTAAAAGCATATTTTGCTGATGTAGAAGTTCTGTCAAATCTCTTAGAGAAACAGTTAACCTTTATTTTATCCCGGACGTTAAATACTGTTCGTAAGGATCCTACTGTAATAGTAACTGCCCTGAGAGTCATTGAAAGAGAAGAAAAATCAGACGAAGACGCCTTAAGGCAGCAGAAACAAACGGGATTCTTACCTCCTGGAAGACCTAAGAAATGGAAGGAAATGATGTTTCGTATTTTAGAAAAATCAGTAGCCTCTAAAATTGAGGGGACACAAGTTGAAGAACGAGAGGACAATAAACATTGGTTAATAAGATATTTAGAGTTGATTAGGATGACGATATTGGAAGATTTACGTGTAGTGAAGACATTATGTGTACCTTGTTTTCCACCAAGATATAATATTATAGACCAATACATACATATGTATCACCACTGCTTGGGTGTACATGTAAGTGTGGTATATATATATTAGGGTGCTTCGTTTCAAAGGAAATTTTTTTTTTCTTCACTTCATTGATGAAATATTATATGATTAAAATTTTCCTATTCATTCATTCAAACCTACGGTTTTTATTTAATTTTCCATATCTCGACTGCATTTTACTTTATTTTATTGCCTATAGGCGATAATTATAGGGCAATCTTTGTTCTTTGAAAGTGCGACTTGGAACGGTTTCAATGCTAAAAAATCTTAGTTAATTTTTATCAATTTTTGCGTTTTCCTCATAAATTAATAGATTTACAACAAAAACGTAAGTGACAATTTTATAGGAAATAATAATAAAATGAAATAAAAAATTTAAATATAAACACTAACTTTATATGAACTTTTTTTCACAAAATAACTTCGGCAATCACCCCCTAAAATATTTCACACTTATTTACAAACACCCTGTATATATATGAATAAATAATAATGTTTCTTGTTTTTAGTTACAAGAAATTATCCAAAATGGGTTGGAAGGAAATGAGTATGTTTCAATATTATCGTGGGTAATGAAAATTTACAAATCTAAAGATCTTCTAGGCCATTCCGATTTAATAGAACACACTGAAAAATTACCCGCCTTGCTTCCACAAGCTGTAATAGATCGACTTGAAGGCGAATATTTAAAGGTAAACTTGCTGTATTTTCTACACCTTCTGGCAATGTTTATTTGATTTTTAGAATATAGAAAATAATTACTCAGAATGGATGCAGAATACGCTGAAGTCCGAGAAAGAAGAATGGCGATCTAATATTGAGCCCCACCTCGATTCATATTCTAGAACAGCTGCTCCGATCATAATTTTCCAAATGATAGATCAAAACCTTCAAGTTGCTAAAACAATAAGGTGATATAACAAAATTTTGTAGTTTTATGCCGATCATGAATTCATTTTTAAATTTAGAAAATTCCGAATAATTCCAAAGATATTCATATATATATCAAGCAAATAATATTATTTTTTAATAAATTAGACTTTTTTGAAGAAAAAATGTCCCTACTTTTTTTTCGAATTCTGCGTAGTTTAGTTAGAAATAATTATTTTTTAAATAATATATAGCTCAGAACAGTAACTTTTTTAAACATTTTCACATAGTAGGTAAACATCTTTCATGGTGACAGTTTCGTTGTAATGATACTAATGATTGTCACTTTCGCATGCTATCATTTAAATTCTTACGTTTCTTAGTTGTGATCTTTGTACTTGACTTTACATTTCATTCGATTTTTTTAAAACCAAGAACTGCTTTTACTAACCGTGAATATACCGATATGCATTTTATTTATGGTTTCTGTAATGGAAATAGTCTGGCGGCTCAAAGAGAGTATCGGCAACATTTCCCCTTATAGAAGGCAACCTTTTGCAAGATTATTTGGGAAAATTCATGCAAGAACAATGGAATCAGGAGCCCTAACTCCAAGATGTCGTAAATTTGGCCGTCCAAGGAGGCATAATTTAGACGAAGTAATTTTAGGATTTTTTTAATGTAATCCTACTGCGAGTGTAAGAAGAGCGTCTGCTCATTATGGTTCATGGTTGTAAAAAAATCGAATAAAATGCAAAGTCAAGCACAAAGATCACAATTAAGAAGATAAAGAAACGTAAGAATTTAAACGATAACATGTGAAAATGACAATTAGTATCATTACAATGAAACTGTCACCATGAAAGATGCCTACTTTGTGAAAATTTAAAAAAAAGTTACTGTTCTGAGCCATACATTATTTAAAAAATAATTATTTCTGTCTAAACTACGCATAAGTCGAAAAAGTCTAATTCATTAAAAAATAATATTTGCTTGATAAATCAAAGGAATAAAAAAAAAATGGGTAAGCATGTGTTTGAAAATGTGGATTCGTCAATAAACAAGACATGCATAAAAAAGTTTGGATTTTCTTGAATTTTATCCAGTGCCCAGTGGCAAAATTGCAGGCATTTTAGGTGGTCTTGAGGTAACAGTGCTTGTTGTTTTTCAATATGATATGGATGAAACTTATACTTCTTCAATATCTTATTTGTCAAGCTTTTGGAAACTCCAAGGTTATTACTTATTTTCCTGACACTAATATTTGGATTTTCAACAGCAGACGCCACAACATTAAACTGAATATCATTATTGTTACTTTCATGTCTCCTGGTAGTTTTCTCATAATTGGCATTTGCTGTTCTTTCAAACCTTTCCTTCACGTTTTCAAAACAGGCAGCACGTGGAAATCTCTGTAAATCTGGATTATTTGCTTTGTAAATACGTGGTGCTAGCAAACAATTTCCATGAGCTTCTCCTAAGGCATACACCATTTTCACTAATTCTTCTTTTGAATAGTTCATTGTATGCACATTTAGTACTTTCTCTGAACTCGCACGTGAATATTCAATAGAAGACGAAATGACTTGTAAACTGATTGTCACAAATTTTATTGCCTAACAGGCACTCACTGCGTTTTTCCCGACAAAGGAACGGGCGCAAATCCGGTATTTTACATAAAAATGGGTTTTTTGTAAAAACTACGCAACTTAGGTATAGGGAAAGCTTTTAAAAAATTGTAGGGTCTACAGAAAGTCATCTAATGAAATCATAAAACACAGGGTGTTCTATTTGAAAAAGTCGAGATTTTTCAAATTTTAAATTATCAGGTTTGGCCCCTGTATATCGCAGTTCAACTTTTGATACGTTTCACTACAGTTCCTGAAAAACAATAATTTATAGCTGTCATACAATCATAATTATGTCAACTACTAGAAATGACGAAACATAAGAAAAAAAATGAAAAGTCGATTATCTCGAAAACTATCAATATTTTAATAGGTGTATATATTAAAATATATTTATTTTCCTGGGAATTGGATTCTGGTGTGATAGTCGTTTAAAAAAAGGATAAAAGAAACAGCAGCGATTTCTTTCTTGACATTTCGTTCCTGATCAGAAACTTTTTCAAAAGGCTTTTATTGTTAAAATTGTTATAGTTAATTAAATAAAACATAAACAACCATGTTCCGTAAAAAAATTTTTTGAAAACTGCATCAGTCATCTTACAATGGACAAATTTTCACAATATAATATTATTGTATTTTTTCATTTTAAATTTGAAAAAGGCTTGCATTTTTAAATGTAATATATATATATATATAATGTATATATAATATATATATATTTATTTTTTTCTTTCTACCAGCGAAGAATTGACGATAAAATCATTGAATCTGAGCATTGAACAAGTTGTAAAATTTGGGGACTCCTTTCGTGAAGCTATTATAGAATTCAAAAACAAATATTTTGAAGATAGGAAGCAGGTATATAAACACCTCTATCACTTATTATTACCCTTTAACTTCAAGATTTCATTTATAGGTATTATATTTCACACAGTGCATGATAGTAATAATAAATAATTGTTTGCAACTGGTAGACCTGGGATCACAATTAGGGAAACAGTATCTCATTAGTTCTTCGCCACACAAATTAAGTGAAAACTTTAATAACCTGAGAGGAACGTTCTTTGTAAGTTATTAATGTGAAATTATAAAATTCCTACTAATAAAATTTTTTTAGGGATTGCGAAACGAGTCTGTAAATTATTTATTGGAAGAATTATTTATAGATTTAGATCAACACTTTGAAAAATTATTCAATGTACAGTGGCTTAGTACAAACGTACCTGCAGATACAATATATGCTACAATAGAAGATTATTTCCAAGATTACAATAATTTGGTGGAAGTTAATTATAAATATGTTGTAGATTTAACTAGAAATATGGTAGCAAAACGTTACTTAACAGCAATGCTCTCTAAAAGGACATCCTTTAAAACATACGAAGAATGTACCAAAGCAGCAAGTAAAGCAATGAAAGAAATAGAAAGATTAAGTCAGTTGTTTAGTAATCTTAGTAAAGATTTGGATGAAGATGATCCGTTTGAAGCCATCACTATGCTTGCCGAAGTGCTTAAAAGTGATGACGATATGTTGTCTTTTGATTTGCATAGAGTTGTTGAAAAGTATCCAGACATTACAGAAGATCACTTATTAAGGCTTTTAAGTCTAAGAGGGGATTTATCCAAAGCAGATATTAAAGATAAAGTTTTGCACATAGATAAACCCAAAGTGTTGCACAAAAGTAGCATTTTCAAGACGCTCGTATTTCCTAAGCTTGTGAATATAAATTTGAATTTTTAATATATATATATATATATATACCGGGTGATTCAGTTTGGTATTCGCGGTCCTGTATCTCTTTTATTTTAACAAATAGCTATAACAAACCCTATATATTTTTAAATTGCCGCTTAAACTCTATCAAATGACATTATTAGATCATCTCCATGGTAACATATGTTAAAATTGCTATAGTCAACTGTTTTTCTTCAAATGGCGCACTGTATATTTATTTATGAATTCTGGAAAATATTTTTGTTCTGCGTTCAGCTATATAAAGTAAGTCTATAGTTTCATTAGAAATATTGCTAGAAAAACAGCAAAAAAATGAACCTTGCTTTTAGTAGTTTTATTCTGAAAAATGGTAGCCAGCTGCGGAAACAAGTTACTATATTTTTTAAATTAACATATTTTATTTTTAATACGATATTAATATAACAATTTAAAACAGTACTTATTTTAAATGTTCAAAATGAACTCCATTTGCTTCCAAACACATAATAGCTCTATTTATCACTCCCTCTGTACATACACATTCTAGTGTTTCTTCTTTTAATCTCTGACATTCTACTCATATTCTGTTTTTAAGGTCGTCAATATCATTTAGATAAGGCCATAGAAAGAAATCTATGCGAGTGAGATCGGGAGATCCAGCAAGCCATTTAACATCTTTATCGAATGATCTTCATCTCTTGCCCTTCTGGATTTAAAATCTCTTATTTTCTTTTGAAAACTTTCATCTGCCGTCAAATTCCTAACTTTCCGAAAATCTGATGGAAGTTGTCTCTGCGGAAAACGATGTTGGTATAAATACCTGGCAGCTTTAGTGTTCTTTCGATCCATAAATAAATTAAAATTATATCTAAATTTTTCTTGGTTACTGTAAGTATTCATATTATAATTAGTTATAGATAGAATAGGTAGGTACAAAATGTCAATTATTGTGACAAACCGTTATTTAAAATTAAGTTTTTTCCACAGCTGGCTATAATTTTTCAGAATAAAGTTACTGAAAGTAAGGTTCATCTTTTTTGCTGTTTTTCTAGCAATATTTCTAATAAAACTATAGACTTCCTTACATAGCTGAACGCAGAAAAAAAATATCTTCCAGAATTGATAAAAAAATATATAGTGTGCCATTTGAACAAAAACAGTTGACTATAGCAATTTTGACATATGTTACCATGGAGACGATCTAATAATGTCATTTGATAGAGTTTGAGCAGCGATTTAAAAATATATAGAGTTTGTTATAGCTATTTGCTAAAATAAAAGAGTACGAGGCCGCGAATATCAAACTGAATCACCCGGTATATATACTATATACACGATTTTTTTATTTGAGATTTGTAATTATTGAATTCAATTTTTGATGTACTCTTGGAAAGTTTAACACTGCTTCTTATAGATATGTAAACTATAGCACAATAAATAAGTCAATCCTGATGATCTTTTTCTATTACTATTTCTATAAGAAAGTAAACCTAAGTTAAAAACAATTTTGTTGCGAGTTTACACTGCATAAAAGAATAAGCGGAAAAATATGTTGGAAACAGTTACAATTAATTTGAAAACAACCTGACACCGATGATATGCTTAAAATCTTGATGCTATTGGTATTGTTTTTAGTATTTCAGTAGATGTACGAAATACAAAGTACACCATTTATTGAGATTTGAGGTTGATGCGATAGATGTCAATTTCTCAGTTCTGTAATGCAATTTACAAGCCACGTGACTGCCGAGCTTAGGCAACCAACAATACAGGGTTGATGTTGGTAACGAAAATTTCCTAAATCTTGGCATCACACCAAAATTAATGATTCGTTTACAATGCACCACGACAAACCGTTACGTCTACGCTCGAGATAATGCCAGCGCTGATTGGTTGAATAGAATGTTGCGTTTTATTGTGATTCTGTCCTTATTGTTTTACTTTTACTGAAATTTAATTGCCAACGTGACGGAAATAAAATTACTGTTCCAAACAAAATCATGGTTACGTTTACGTGGCTTGTAATCATTTATGGAGGCTATCTAGTTGGACAAATCAGTTGTGCAGTTTATACCACTAGTATGTTTTAAAATAATAATTCCCCACCCAAGTAGCCAATCGCAGAAAATGGCAGTTTTCTAACCTCTTTGGTTGATGCTTTTTTACTCCCCTCATTTTTTGTTATACGCACGTGTTTGACGATTTAAAAATTAACATCCAGAGTAAAATTAAAACAATGTGTTTTGGTAACTTTTCTCTCAATTAAAACTCCTGCGTCTTTTAAACGCGCTTTTAAATGAAATCAGTCATGTTCTGCATTCCCCTATTTCTTTTTTAATATTCCCACAAACATGGAAAGAAATTCCAGTGTTATCAAGATATTCAAACAGTTTCTTATGAACACATATTTCTATGATCGGAAATGTTTCTAGTTTATCATCATGGTTCGACATATCTAGTACTATTAGCTGATGATGGTCTCACGCATAGTATAAGTATACTAATTGATTAGTATACTGTGGTCTCGGCTTTATTTGCTGTGCTGTGGTCTCACCTCTCACGAAGCACATGAAAATGTGGCATGAAAATTTGAAGTAATAACTTCAGGGGAGGGAGGTAGAGGGCGCTTTTGTGCGGTCTTTGTAAGTTAATAAGTTCGTAAACTTATTTGCCGGCCGTTGAAAATCATTTTTGTAACGTTTTGCCGCTAGTCGGCAAAGATAGTATATTTTATAGTTTTTTTTAGCTTTTTGATAGGAAGTTTGTAAAATTCGAGACTTTTTGATGGGTAAAGGTGCTAGTGAAGTTTTCCTCGATATAACTGAAGACATTGTGGTATAAAAGTTTGAATTAGACAGAGTGAATCTCATTGGCTTCATAGATGTCCGAGTAGAGTGCAATGTGATCACGTAATGGCGGGTAAGGCGTTACAGTGGAAATTAGTGGCGAATCCCACTGGACCTCAGCCTCGACCAAGACATGGACATCGTGCCGTTGCCATAAAAGATTTAATGGTAGTATTTGGTGGCGGTAATGAGGGCATAGTTGATGAACTTCATGTTTACAACACAGGTAAATGATATGAAGTTAGAGCTTTCTTGATAAATATGGCGCGGTGATTGTTTTTATTTAGATATATTTCGGAAACAGTAATTGGGTTCGAATACAATTTGTTTGCTTTACATTTATTTTGAAAAAAAACGTGCTACATTTCCAATCAGTAAACTGTTGATAATGAAATGTCATTTCGAATTAAGTTTGTTTGGTCTGGAAACAAATATGGCGGCGTATACACAGCGACATGTTATGATAGAAACCCGGTTTACATATGCAAGCTTCTAGAATGTAAAATATGTTTAAAGAATGACATATTCTAATTAAAGTCAACATTATTTAATTTACTCTCTTTATATATGTATATACATGTGTGCATGTAATATGTATATGTGTGTAATAGTATGTAGGTATGTATGTATGTAATATAGATATAATATGTAATAAACTTATTTTTCTTAATGATAATGTGGACTGTATCGTTTCAGGCTCACTGCAAACTAAATAATAATTTGAAGTAAAAAATTTGAATATTGAAAATTTTTATCACGAATCATTTAAAAAATTTAAAACTGCCCAAAATATTTTTGTAAAAAGTGCATATTTGGATAATTAAAAATTATTATGTCTGATTTGGTTACAGCTACAAACCAATGGTTCGTACCTGTAACAAAGGGAGATGTACCCCCTGGTTGTGCCGCATATGGATTTGTTGTAGAAGGAACTAGGCTTTTAGTTTTTGGTGGTATGGTCGAATATGGCAAATATAGTAATGAACTTTATGAACTTCAGGTATGGAATATTTTTATTTGTTTGTAATTGTATACTGCAATATTCATTCTTAGGCGTCAAAATGGGAATGGAAAAAGTTGAAACCAAGGCCTCCTAAGGCAAATCCTGCTCCCTGTCCACGTTTAGGACACAGTTTTACCCTAGTGAATGCTAGAGTGTACCTGTTTGGTGGATTAGCCAATGATAGCGCTGATCCAAAAAGTAATGTCCCTCGTTATTTAAATGACTTATATACATTAGATATTCGAAGTAATCCCATCCAGTGGGATATACCTTCTACAAATGGACCTTCGCCACCACCCAGAGAATCTCACACAGGTGTCGCCTATGTAGACAAGAATAAAGGCAAATCATTCCTCGTAATATATGGTGGGATGAGTGGCTGTCGTCTGGGAGATTTGTGGTTTTTAGAAACCGAAACCATGACATGGTCGAAGCCACAGGTCTCGGGTACAACTCCTCTTCCAAGATCTCTCCATACTTCCACGCTTATTGGCCATAGAATGTTTGTTTTTGGTGGATGGGTCCCCGTTGTAGCGGATGAAGTGAAAACTGCAACTAATGAAAAAGAATGGAAATGTACTAGTACTATGGCATGCCTTAATTTAGAGACAATGAATTGGGATGAGCTAAAGATAGATGCGTCTCACAAAGCAGAGAACACTTTGCCGTGTGCTCGAGCTGGACATTGCGCTGTTGGAATTAGCACAAGACTGTATATTTGGTCTGGCCGAGATGGATATCGCAAAGCATGGAAAAATCAGGTAAAACAAATATAACCATATCATTACAAACTATTCCAATATATATTTATTATACATATATATGTATATTTAGGTCTGTTGTAAAGATCTGTGGTATTTAGAAGTTGACAAGCCTCCAGCTCCTAGCAGGGTGTCCCTTGTCAAAGCTGCTACTCACTCTTTGGAAGTAAATTGGACTGGTTCGCCTTCAGTTCAAACATATATTTTACAGGTAAGATAATTTATCTGATTTTGTTTAGGGACAGTTTGCAAAGCATTTGTAAATTTTACTTTATCGATTATACTTTTTTTATATACTTATCTGTTAGAATTATGATTACAAATTATGCCGCTTTTATTTTTAGATTCAGAAATATGACTTACCACCTCCGGCAGCTACAGCTGCTAAACCTGCCCCTGTACAAGCAACAGTGCCTCCGTTAATAACATCGCCAAAACAAGCACAATCGGTCCTTGGTAGTCCTTCAACTCCAACTCAAGGTGCAAAGACAACTGTTATTCCTAACCAGATAATAGCACCAAAAGTTGTGGCCCCTATTATTAAAGGTAACTTAATATATTTACAAAAATTGTTATTTATGGTTAATTTTCTCGACTACAGAAGCAATTAAACCGTCAGTTGCTTAATAAAAGTTGCTCATTTTCATGCCCTCTTATCACCCTTTCCAAGGAACGTACTTTTTTCAGAAACACCCTGTATAATTGATGATTTCAGTGTTAAAGAGGTATAGGTACCAGCTAAAAATGATGTAAACTAAATTAATAATATTCATTTAAAATCATTGTACTAAGCGTATTTTTTCGTATAGCCCCACCAGTGCGAGTTCAAGGAACGACAGGCACAATAATCAGACAAGCAACGCCTCAAGTGGCTGGCAAACAGCTGGTGGTCAAACAAGGTGGAAACTTAATTCAAAAAGCCGGTGGAGTGCAGCAACAAGTGGTGACTTTAGTAAAAACTAGTACTGGTATGACGTTGGCTACATTGCCAAAAAGTGGCAACCTTGTTCAAAGCAAGGCCACAGGAACTGTGATTCCCCAACAAGCAAAAAATACGATTGTAAAAATTGTGCCTAGCAGTCCAGCAAACAAAGTGTTGACTACTTTAAAGACTATACCATCAAATATGATACAAATGAATAAAACCACGGGAAAATTGGTTCTTTCAAAAGGGACAGGACAAATCCCAACACTAAGTAAAGATTTCGTATTATATAGAATTACTTTTATTGTTAACTTTGAAAAATTTTTAGGTAATCAGCAAGTACTAGTCGTTAGTTCAAATGCGGGACTGAAGAATATACAAACTTTCACGAATGCCCAGGCTGTAAATGTGTCCACTGTCAAAACCACTACCATCAATGCTCAACCAGTAGCTGCCGCGTCTTCAATAGCAGGGCTGCAAGGCGTTAAGATTGCAGGAAAACCGATCACCATTTCGATGCCTATGCAAGTAGTTGGTTCTCCAAAAACTGTGACTCTTTCGAAAAATACAGTAAGTAACATTTTTCTATGAACAAATTTGAAAATTCCTCATGCCACAAATTAAATAAATATTGTTCATTTAAGGAGGTTTATCTGATTTGGAATTGACGAACAAATATTCATAAAAAAAATTAATATAAGTTTATTAATATGAAGAAAATCCTCAAAACAAATTATGACTTGTTTGGATACCTAAGAGACGAGATATTAATAAAATAATTTTTCACGATTTAGTACGAAATATTATGAGAATGCACAAAACTTTTTGGTCTTTCCATTTAGAATGTGCAACAATTGACGAACACTTTCCACAGCAACTTGTATAAATAGGAAACCGATAACTAAGGAACCGTATGACAGCTCGTAGAAAGCGATTAGGCACTTGTAAGATACATAATTTATAATAATTCTCCTTCAAACGGCTGTTGTTGACTAACTTAACAGCTATATGTGTGATAGCGGCAACGCCGCTGTTCTCGACATTGCATATTATTTGAAATTCGCATATATATATAAAACGAGCGTTCAAATAAAAATGTGGTCGAAGTTGGCTCTGACACATTGGACGTAGGGAGTAGCTTATAGCGACCAACTTAACCTCATTTCTCAACGAGCCGCATAGCAGCTGTCAGTTTCAATAACGTTAATGACTATATAACTTTATTTTAAAGAATAATCGTGATAACAATAACAAACAATTAAAGGAGCTGTGGAAAGTGTCCCCCTCCTTGTTCCAAGCACTTTTCACACCTGTTCCTCAAAGAATTAAAGACATTTTCTAAGATGCTCGGGGTATTGTTAATTTCACGAATCTTGTCTATAAGTCGAGCCTGCAGATGGTTTAAATCAGGAATAGGCAGTTCAAAAATAGT